>NC_053161.1:146246736-146366736 GCF_016835505.1 Polypterus senegalus
TGCTCTTAATATTTATTGTTGGTGATATCTGTTAAGTTTCTAGAATATGCATATGCATGTTTTTATCTTCATTGGCCATTTTACAATGCCTGCCAAAGACACATTTGATCTCGTTTCTGATCATTGAGGTTCCCTTGGATAGCATTTTAAGACAGAGAACCTTCTATCTGTGGCACCTCTGCAAGAGAACCACCTCTTTCAACCTTCACAAACATATGCAGTTTTTAATATCTGGAAAAAATCTTGAATTAACTTGCTTAGAGATCTTTATATAGACAACGTCTTTGCATCCTATGAACAATTACATTCCAAATTTAACATTCCAGCTACACATTTCTTTCACTATCTTCAAATCAGGAACTTTGTTAAACAGAACCTTCCAGATTTTCCTCATCTTGCACCCACATCCATGCTGGAAAAAATATTGCTCAATCTCAAGGAATTAGACTCCATCTCTACAATATATAAAATCATTTTACAATCCCTCCCTTTCAAATATCCAAGAGGACACTGGGAAAAAGATCTCTCAATTAACATATCAGAAAAGGAGTGGAAAGTAGCAATGCAGAGAATTCACTCGAGCTCCATATGCGCAAAGCATACAATTATACAACTCAAAATTATATATCGAGCACATCTGTCTCGACTAAAACTCTCCAAAATGTTTCCAGTGCAGGATCCAACCACTGAACGTTGCAACCAAGCCCCAGCCTCACTAGGTCACATGTTCTGGGCCTGCACCAAATTAACATTATTCTGGACAAAACTTTTTAATTACCTCTCAGACAGCCTTGGACTCACAATCCCTCCTAACCCATTAACAGCTGTGTTTGGGGTTCTTCCAGAGGGTCTTAAAGTGGAGAAAGACAAACAAATTGTGATTGCATTCACTACACTGTTGGCACGCAGACTCATTCTGATAAACTGGAAGAACCCAAACTCTCCTCTTTTAAGTCAGTGGGAAACCGATGTGTTATATTATTTGAAATTGGAAAAAATCAAATACTCAGTTAGAGGATCCGTACAGACTTTTTTCAAAACATGGCAGGATCTAATCAGTAATATTTTAAAATAAGTTCATAAAGCACAGAGAATTTATTAATTTAGGTATGTTTACAAGCCTTAAATTTTACGCCGTTTGGCTTTGTCTCTCTCTCAGGGGTGGGGATCGATCTGTTCTTAACTTAATTTTTCTTTATGTAAAAACTTGATTGATTTTTATGGATTGTAATAAAATTAATAAAAAAAGAGGTTCCCTTGGATAAAATTCATTGTGATCATAGGTTAGCTACCTAAATAAAAGAGTGAATGTGAATATATGATAATAATGAGGAATTTGGCACTTAATGTACATACAAAGGATTTCCTTAATGTGAATGCAGCTTTGTTAGCAATACAATGTCACTGATTAATCACTTTATGTGTAAGAGGTTTCTTTTTCAAACACTATGGAATCAAGGACCCACTTTAACTTCTAGGATGATTGAAGAACTGTGCAGGAAGCTAGAGATACAGAGGTTAAATAGGCCCAATTTATCAGACATAGGCCCATTTACTGGAAGAAGGTTTATTAAGACACTGAAACAAGTTGTATGAAGAGTTCTCTTAAAATCGCACCAGAAATGGAAGTTTTGAGTTGTTCTGTCACATAGTCCAACAATTGTTAGTTCTTTGGAACTACATTCAGCTAAAATCAGAGGCCTATTATATATTCTAAATAAGAGAAAGAAAACACTTTACAAAAACGCTTATAGAAACAGCTCAACATATGAAACATTTTAACACAAATAAAACTAACAAAAGTGTTCAGTACAAAAATGTCTACAACTGAACAATAGCAGAAAAATCAGAACTTATAAAATAAAGAATACACCTTTGTAATTGTATCAATTCCAATGCAATCTTTGTGCTTATCAGAATACTTCCAGCCATTAATACATTTTCAAATATGTTTTAATTTGATAACTGGATTGTCTTTTGAAATCGTATAATGTTCATCTTACAGAAATCATTATTAGTACAATTAAAAAGCAGAAGTCAGTCTGTTCATGTCTCTCAGAACAAATTTATAATTCCACTGCAGAAGATGATCTGGAAGAATACAAAACATAGCAAAGCCCACAGTGAACATGGGCTTGGGCAGCAAGAAAATGACAATGGGTGGAATAATAGTTCTGAACTTCTTCTTCCTCCTCTTCATCTTTTCCCACTTCTTTGTGGAGTCAAAGTGCTTGATCACCTTCTCCAAACAGCTCAATCCTACACCTCCTCACAAGTCAAACCCTTTAACTTCAGATCTTCTTTTACTTTACCCATCCACCTCCATGTTGGCTCTGTCGCTTTCTCTTCCCCTATGCTTTCATTTCCTTCACTGTTTTACCGACATATTCATTCTCTCTCCTCATCACATGTCCTGTACTTTCTTAGATATCTCCTCCATTTTTGTTGTACCTCTAATTATCTTGTTTCTTTTTTTGTTCTTTTTTGTAACTCCACAAATATATCTCAACATAGTAATTTCGGCCACATCTAACTTCTTCTCTATCTTGCAAACTCCATTAAATAAAACTTAGGTAAAATAAGGTAAAATAATGGTGTGTGTACAACTTACACTTTCCCACCAAAACTTACTTCATGGATATCTAAAACATGCTTATTCATTCGGTGAGCAGTTTCCTACAGTTTAATACCTTAACAGATAATAACAATTGCTCACACAAATCTCAAGTAAATCACAAAATATATCATATGCAAAGTATTTCAATACTCCATGGTTTTGCTATCATTTTTGAACTTAAATATCATGAAAATAATGGTGTAGAAATATTTCCCTCATTTCCTTTTTTCATTAATAATTTCAAAATTATATCACAGGGTAATTCAAATCTAGTAAAAGCAGAATTTTTCAGAAGATGTTCAAATTGTTAAGATATAATGTCAATTATTTAAATGGATATTAACTTCTAACCTTTTCTATTCCAAAAAAGAAAATATTTTGCCAAATGAGATTCTAAGGGATGAATAAAAAAGTGTTAACCTCTCTTGAAAAAGCTTGTTTCCTTGACTTTAATTACAAGGGCTGACACAGTGTATATCTCAGTCATAGACAATTGGCAATTCAATAAGTAGAAAAGTTATTTTCAAAGTTTACAAAGCATATTTTTAAAAGTCTGTTAATTGTTATGATCTGTTATAATCACAAACTTTCTCCTATGTTCTCCTTCCTCATTTTTTGTTAATTTTATATTGTAGAATATGTCTCCATTATTAAATAAACAATGACTCTGTTTTAAAATACTATACATATTTTCATATCTTATTTTTGCTTTCCCATAGTTGCATTTTGTTTTCTATTGGTCCCATCATTTTGTGATCTATTTATTTGTACCTTCTACCACGTTGCTATGCGGGGAGGCCAAATTAACATGAGGCATGACGTAACTGTCACAATGATATAAAGTCAGTGTTGTGCACTTCTCTGGTGATCCAAGATTGAGAATAAACTATTAAACAAGCATTCTTGTATACTGTTTTGTGGTTCTCAATCTTTCAGCTTTTGACTTCTGACAGTGTTTTTGGAATTCCTGTCTTCATTTTTTGATTTCCTGCTTTAGATAATTTGCCTGTTTCTTAACTATGTTTCATTATCTGGTTTCATTTTCTTCAATCTTTCAACATTTTCATAATTTGTTAGAATAATGCCATGCTCCATTCGAACCCAGTGGGAGGTTTCAACTGGAATGCTCCAACAAGTCAGACTTCCTACTCAGATTTTCAGGAGAGCCTCAGAAACCCCAACCTCAAAATCCAAGATGTTTGCACCACACATTAACAGAAGTGAAAGTTGTAGTACTATATTGTATATAAACAATTCTGTCTATTTGTGTCTCATTAAATCAGTTGTACACACAATACTGTCCAACATCTATCTGGGGACATGATGCTACAGTGTTGCATACATAAAACAAGCAAACATTTATTTTTTTCACTTACATCTAAACTGGTGTTTCTGTGCGTTGTCATCTATAAAATAATAACAGAGCAAATAAACAGTGAAATACACAATTTCATTGAAGTGGACAAAAGCATATCTTACCTCAATAATTGTTTATAATAAAAAGTACAGCTAATATGTATATAATGAAGACACAAGAAAGATTTCCCAGAAAATCAGATCAACTAAAAATAAGAACATACTGTAAGATAAGTATAAAAAGTTTGACAAACAGGAGGAGACCATTCAGGCCATCAGGCTTGTTTGTTTAACTAAGAGCTAAGCTGTCCCAATGTCACATCCTGATTCTTCTTTGAGTTTGTCAAGGTTTCTGCTTCAACTACATCCATCCATCCATCCATCCTCTTCCGCTTATCCAAGGTCGGGTCGCGGGGGTAGCAGCTTAAGTAGAGAAGCCAAGGCGTTCCCAGGCCAGCCAGGAGACATAGTCCCTCCAGCGTGTCCTGGGTCTTCCCCGGGGCCTCCTCCCAGTTGGACGTGCCTGGAACACCTGATCATATGCCCGAGCCACCTCATCTGACTCCTCTCGATGTGGAGGAGCAGCGGCTCTACTCTGAGCTGGTGAAACTGGCTTCAACTACATAACTCGGTAATTGTTTCAGATTTCCACAACTCTTTGTGTAAAGACTGCTTCCTGGCTTCAGTCCTAAATTCATTTCTCATTAATTTCCACTGCTGTCCTCAAGTACATGATTCACCCACAAGCTGAACGAATTCTGCTGGATCTTCTTTATCTATGCTCTTTGGGGCCGGCTTTGTGAGTGACATCAATAAAGGGGCCGGCTTCGGAAGTGACGTCTTCTGAGGAGCTGGAACCTTGCAGGATTCCTGGGAAAGGTCTGTAGGGAGCTGAGAGTTATTTAAAAAAAAAAGAAGAAAAGTAGTGTAAAAATCTCTGTATACAGAAAAGTGGTTTATGGAGTAAAAAGTATTTGATTTAATTTAGTGAAGACCACTACAGGCCTTGGAGGGAAAGTGAACTAAGACCAGAATACAAATAATGTTTTAGATAGTCAAGAGTGATTTTTAAAGACATTTGATGACATTTATAAAAAAATCAGATGTAATCATATCATTTAGACCCTTATCTTTTTAGGTATAGATTATGTAAATCCAAAATGTTTCTCTTTGTAACAACATCTTGTTGTAATCTCTGCCCCTTGGGTGTGGTTTAATAATTTCAAAACAGTAAGCTTTAGTTCTGTAAGGGAATGGTTTAGTTGTATAATTTGTCCAGTTACAAGATGTTTCTCAGAATGATGTCAAATACAAGTCCTGTGTCTTGCAATTCTTTGACTGAGACTTCTAAATATTTTCTACACATAGCAGTGGATAAGGGCACCCTAGTAAGTTAATGATACCTTTAGTACTACAGTTGGACCGCTGCTTAATAATAAAATTACTAACCGGGAATGTTAATGTCATCACCATGAAGCATGCTATTATAAACTGGTTAATGTAAGCAAGGATAATGGCCTGCATCCATATTTATCAAGAGTGTCAGAATTAGTCTGAGGAATTGCTCACTTGGATGAGAATTTGTCCTACCTCAGAATAGGACATGAGAAGTAGATACAAAGTGTCTACTCACACTCCCAGCAAGAAGCCATATTTGCGAAAGAATGATGTCATGATTTTACGACACCCTTTGATGGAAACTGGCACTCATGATGGCAGTTTGTATTTTTCTAAAATTAATGCTAAGGCTTCACCACAAAGATAATAATAATGATATTCAACATAGTAAGAGTAGAAGAAGAAGAGGATGACGCTAAGCTGCATGTATCTGTCACCATTTCACAACATCAAGAATTGTACTGTAGTGAATACCAAGATGTATAGACCAAGACACACACCAGGTAAGATGTCAGACTGGTAATGGATATGTTTATTTAACAATGACTAAGCCATAGCCATACTTTCAGACAAGTATAACTTTTAAGAATTATGTTGAAAGATCTCCCAGTTATCAGGATTGCACATGTGAAGACAGTATCGCTGCTGTAAATGACAGAACAGAAACTAATACAATAAAGAGTTGTGGTACCAGAGGTAACCCAGTTAATTATCCAGTAATGAAAAGAAATTGATAAAATGTAGAAAAAATATCTTACTAGTGACATGATGGCTTTTCACAGCTGTGCGGAAAAAAGACTGGACCAGCATGATGTCAGACTTCCTGGGGCACTGTTTGTTCTGCAGAAAGCGGAAGAGACGAGAGGAAGTGATGTCGGTACTCTTCCAGAAGGTTTTCCTCCAGTCTACCTCCTCCTCCTCCTATGGTAAACAGAATTTATATTTGCATCACAACCATATTCTTTTCTGTAGGTAGTTTAGGTGGACCCAAAGCTGTGTAGCATGCCTAATGCGGACATGCCTGACACTGTACAAATAGATGAAATGTGGAAACCTTGTAGGTTCAAGTTTTGCAGAAAAAGAAAACAAAAGATGGTTTGAATAAATATACTTTATTTATCCATTCATTTTTTTCTATAAAATCGATAATGCTTTTCATTCAGGGCCACTCAGTTAATTAGACAGTGTGGTGCTGAGGTGTCACCCGCTGTACTCGGGTGCCAAGAGAGGTGGTTCGTCATTTGGTGGGTGTGGCATCGCGTTATCAGCACATACTCCCAACCTCCCTCTCTCTCTTAAATATTCTAACATAGCTGTTAGCTGTTTTATAAGAGAAATTTGAGGAGAAATTTCAATTTATGGATTCCAGCATGATAAACTATTACATGACTCATGGTATGTCAAACACAGCCTCTAATTTCTCTGCATAACCATTAGATAAGAATTCTCACTCTATGTTTGTGCCCCAGTGGACTAAGAAGTTACTTACATTACTCCATACTCTAAAGCATAATATTAGTAGCTTACAGCCAGCAGCTTCTCTTTGTATTAGGATTTATGGGAGTTTTTGAAAGGAAACATGTCCATGAAATGATAGTTGAAAGGATAATATTTCATTAAATATAGTAAGTGAAGGAAAATGTGTTTTGTTTGGTGAGCGTTCTGTCTGGGAGTAGCAACCACAGCAAGACAAGCTGAAAATTATTAGGATGCTCCCAGCATGCAGAAGTAAAACAGGAAAGATGTCATCCTAAAAATGCCTGGTGAAACATGCATTAATAATGTGAATATACAGTATGATCTCCTGAGTGTAATTAAAAAAAAATGGTTTTGGACAGGGCAGCACTGTAGTGCAGTGATAGTGCTGCTGCCTTGCAATAGCTTATCACTCACCCTGCAATTAGCAAATGTTTTTGTTCATTCCGCATACAGATCAAGCAACATAGTGCAACAGAAACACATGCCTTGTATCATGTCCTTGGTACTCCCTGCGTGGAATATGAAAGTACTCCCCGTGTCTTCATGGATTTCTTCCCACAATCCAAAGACATGCATGTGAGGTGGATCAGTGATGCTAAATTGCCCCTTAATGTGTGTGTGTGTATGTGTGTGTATATATTGAAGACAGCTTAATGGCTTTGGTGATGGTAATTACCTGCCGAACTTGCCTTCTTTTCTCCATCATCTGTAGAACGAAAGATTGGTGGCCACCCCATTGCTGACATCACTTCCGTTTCTGTCTGCCTGGACTCTCCCCTTCCTGCTTTGTGAACTCATAACCCAAAAATCAGCCTTCCTGAGTCAGTTCTGTTATGAACTGTGTGAACACATTTCCACAATTGTTGCATGTTTTTCTTCTGAATTAAACCTTTCGATTATATGGGGGGTCATTTTTTTGTCATTGTTTGTTTCCTATTTAACAATGTATTCGCTCTGAAATGGACTGAAACTCCATCTGGGGATTATTCCTACCTTGTGCCTGCTACTTGCTGAGGTAGGCTTCATGTGACCCCAAACTGGAAAAGAGGTTTAGAAAATGAATGGATGTTCTGGCCACATACAGTTAGGTCCATAAATATTTGGACAGAGACAACTTTTTTCTAATTTTGGTTCTGTACTTTACCACAATGAATTTTAAATGAAACAACTCAGATGCAGTTGAAGTGCCGACTTTCAGCTTTAATTCAGTGGGTTGAACAAAAAAATTGCATAAAAATATAAGGGGAACTAAAGTATTTTTTTAACACAATCTCTTCATTTCAGGGGCTCAATAGTAATTGGGCAAATTAAATAACTGGAAATAAAATATTCATTTCTAATACTTGGTTGAAAACCTTCTGCTGGCAATGACAGCCTGAAGTCTTGAACTCATGGACATCACCAGATCCTCGGTTTCCTCCTTTTTAATGCTCTGCCAGGCCTTTACTGCAGCGGCTTTCAGTTGCTGTTTGTTTGTGGGCCTTTTTGTCTGAAGTTTAGTCTTCAACAAGTGAAATGCAAGCTCAATTGGGTTAAGATCAGGTGACTGACTTGGCCATTCAAGAATTTTCCACTTCTTTGCTTTAATAAACTCCTGGGTTGCTTTGGCTCTATGTTTTGGGTCATTGCCCATCTGTATCCTGAAACACCGGCCAATCAATTTGACCTCATTTAGCTGGATTTGAGCAGACAGTATGTCTCTGAACACCTCAGAATTCATTCGGCTGCTTCTGTCCTGTGTCACATCATCAATAAACACTAGTGTCCCAGTGCCACTGGCAGCCATGCATGCCCAAGCCATCACACTGCCTCCACCGTGTTTTACAGATGATGTGGTATGCTTTGGATAATGAGCTGTTCCACACCTTCTCCATACTTTTATCTTGCCATCATTCTGGTAGAGGTTGATCTTGGTTTCATCTGTCCAA
Source organism: Polypterus senegalus (assembly GCF_016835505.1). Classification (NCBI taxonomy): domain Eukaryota; kingdom Metazoa; phylum Chordata; class Cladistia; order Polypteriformes; family Polypteridae; genus Polypterus; species Polypterus senegalus. The sequence goes on from NC_053161.1 coordinate 146,255,515, forward strand.
GGAATGTTTTTCCAGAACTGTGCTGGCTTTTTTAGATGTTCTTTAGCGAAGTCCAATCTAGCCTTTCTATTCTTGAGGCTTATGAGTGGCTTGCACTTTGCAGTGCACCCTCTGTATTTACTTTCATGGAGTCTTCTCTTTATGGTAGACTTGGATATCGATATGCCTACCTCCTGGAGAGTGTTGTTCACTTGGTTGGCTGTTGTGAAGAGGTTTCTCTTCACCATGGAAATGATTCTGCGATCATCCACCACTGTTGTCTTCCGTGGACGTCCAGGTCTTTTTGCGTTGCTGATTTCACCAGTGCTTGCTTTCTTTCTCAGGATGTAACAAACTGTAGATTTTGCCACTCGTAATATTGTAGCAATTTCTCGGATTAGTTTTTTCTGTTTTCACAGCTTAAGGATGGCTTCTTTCACCTGCATGGAGAGCTCCTTTGACTGCATGTTGTCTGTTCACAGCAAAATCTTTCACATGCAAGCACCACACCTCAAATCAACTCCAGGCCTTTTATCTGCTTGATCGATAATAACATAACGACGGACTTGAACACACTTGCTAATGAAATAGCCTTTGAGTCAATTGTCCAATTACTCTTGAGCCCCTGAAATGAAGGGATTGTGTTAAAAAAATGCTTTTGTTGCCTCACATTTTTATGCAATCTTTTTGTTCAACCCACTGAATTAAAGCTGAAAGTCTGCACTTCAACTGCATCTGAGTTGTTTCATTTAAAATTCATTGTGGTGATGTACAGAACCAAAATTAGAAAAAAGTTGTCTCTGTCCAAATATTTATGGACCTAACTGTACACCCAGCAAACAGAAAACATAAAAATTCACCAGCCACACATTAGATCATGGTATTCATTCTTAATATTATTTCCTGTAATAAAACATCAGGATTTCGTCCTTTTGCAGCTCACTTGTTTTTATGCAGTTAGACAGCAATTGCAAAGACATCAAGTGTTACTGAAGTGTGATGTATCTTGAACTGCATATGGTATTTCAATTACTGTATGTCTTGCCTTTCTCTGCCTCATTATTTAAAGGTTCACAAGAAATGCATTGTGATACTTAAATGGCTCACTAGAGGTTCTCCAATATCCGGGAGTATATTTCGCACACATAACCCTTAATGGCTCCCCTACTACAGGGAAGAAAACACAACTCTGAAGTTTCACACAAGAAACCAAGCTGCTCTAAACTCACCTTCAGAGGTAAATTTATTAATTGGACTTTTTCCAAACATTAGGGTTTTGCTTCAGGCAATGAAATGAGAGGCATCCAGCATGAAAAGCAAGCGGAAGTCATGAGCATCTGCAGCACAAATTCATTGTGTCATTGCATTGCAGAAATGTATTCAATGTTTTAAAGTTAAATTGATAAAATTGACAGCTAAATCAATATGCTCTTTGGTTAATGGTTTGTATGCATTCAGAGTAGCTGATTAGAAGCCTAATATCTTGTTGTCTTCTTTAACATCTGTATTTAAACAATTCATCTAAATAATTATTTGAACTCTGTGTTCAGTCCTACCCACAAAGGATTCCCTTACTAAAATGTACTGCTTGCTTTGTTTATATTAATTCTGTAACCATCAGTTGAGAGCCAGCTAAACACTTGCAGTTTAATAATTACTTGTTGATGAGATACCTTATTAAAGGCTGCTTGTAAGTCTAGCCACACAGTAGCTTACCATCCACCCTGCAATTAGCAAATGTTTTCATTCTTTCCGCATACAGATCAAGCAGCCTAATGCAACAGAAACACATCGATCTTAGGAAAGGAGGCTGCCCCGTAAGGTATCACTCTTTATTTCTCTTTATCTTCCTCACAGAGTGAGAAGGTGTTACTGCCTAATAGATCCTTTGTCTTGGGTTCAGATCCCAAATGTATGTTCTCCCTGTATCTGTGAGGGTATTCTCTCTGGGGTGCTCTGGCTAGAACATAAGAAATTTGACAAACGAGAGCAGACCATTCAGTCTATCAAGCCCATTTGTTTAGCTAATAGCTAAGCTTTCTGGTTTTCCTCCCATATCTTCAAAAACGTGTGTTCAGTTAAATTGCCATTCTGATTTGTCCCTCCCTGACTGTTGATGTGTGTGCAAGTGGGTAATGCAAAGGAATGGAGCCCGAAGTTTCCTAATCTTTTCTTTTAAAATCCTTTCACACACATGACCTGGGAAATTTTTCTGCCAGTCACTAAATTTGTTTCATTAGCTCGTTCACACATGACGCTTTCTAGGTCAATAACATTCACACATGAAATGTCAGAGTGGTAAACAAAGTTCCGAAACTGTTGCATTTTTTTACAGAAAGTACATACAGTGCTTATGACATGTTATAATGAATATGTATTATATTGCACAATAGCAAACACACATATGAGGGATAAAAAGATAGCAGATCCAAACATGGATTAGCAAGGATACAAAGACATATGCTAATGGATTTTTTTTATTGCTTCAAAAAAATTTATGTGAAGTTCATTTTCCATCTTATAAGCACTGTAACCCTCTTCCTCAACTTGTATCATTTTTATCAAGGGTGCAACTCCCTATTGGAAAAGATCATCTGTCAATCAGATATTGTTATGAACTGGCTTCATTTTAGATTTTTTAAAGATGATTCCTGCAATCCTCTGTGGTTATTTTGGACTCTGTGTTTTTTTGTAGATTCAGAATGTTTTTCAACCTAAAATCTTTAGCATCTTTCCATATAGCATGTATTATTTATCTTTTAGCTTTTTACAAGGGTGCGTATGCACAATGTCAGTTGTGTGATGGAGTAAAGGACATGTTGTGCATTTCCTCTTTATCTGAGTTTTGCAGATAAAAACAAAACTTCTTGCTCATGTGTGCTTTTTATCATTGTTAAAAAAACTTTTTGTAAGGGTTACTTGAATATGAGTCAGGTTACTGTTAGAGCTTTGTTAAAAATATAGGTTTGACCTTTCGTTATTGATTTTTGGATCAATGTTTCATCTTCTGGTCTTCATCATCTAATATTCTGCCCCCTTTCATTCACTGAGTTATAATGGAAAATTTTTGCTATGTCTATCCACTACTGCTCTGTCTGGGGAATTGTTCCTGCCTTGTGGCCTATGCATGCTGGGATCGGCTCCACCCTAAATATACTATGATATGGCATTGCTGCATCTAGCACTAACAATTGTCTGTTGTTTTAAATGTCTCTGCAGTTTCCATAAACTTTTCCAACAGCTAAAATCACAAAATGATTCTTCATTTCACTTTGGGTTTACTTGCATGATCACCAGCACATCCATGTGAAGATGCCATCACGTTTGGCATGCTTTACTTGCATATGTATATATATACATATATATGTTTGGGATTGATCACACATACAGTATACTAGCTTGTAAAATTTCTTTGAATTACACAAACTCTTTTCCTTTTGTGCTTTATCTTTTTACAGCATAATGTGATAAAATGCCAAGTGATAGGAACATAAATTAATTGATGAATGAAAATGGACCCAGTTTGAGAGAATGTGCCCTGTGGTAGACTGGAAACCCTTTCCAGGATTAGTTCTTGATTACATGTTATGCTGTGGAGGCTCCAGCTCCTCACAACCTGATTTAGAAAATGTGTTGATGGAGGAAGGTTTATATTTTATGTAATCAATTCTCAGGTTTGTATGTTTCCTGAAGGGGACAGTTTTGCAGTAAATGTGCAACAGGACACTTGTAAAGCCATCAGACTTGCTGCGGGGGGATCTTATACTTCTTCTTCGTCTGTTCCAGCTTCTATGTGTGGTGTCACACACGTGTGCATGGGAAACAGCTAAAGGGCTCGAAGGAAGGTAATTCCATGCCAGACCAGGGGGTGGCATGGTGCACCAATCCTTTCTCTCTTTCCACTGCAGACTCATTACAAGAAATTCCTCCATGACATCCCTTCTGAAAGACACCACGTCTGGTCACTTCCTGTCCAGATGACCTCACTTCTGGTCATGAGCCCAATGACGTCACTTCCAGTTCCGGTCATAATTACCTCACTTTCTCCCACACTTTAAAAACCCACCATTTCAATGTCACCTGTCAGTTCTGTTTTGGATTCTGATCTGTACATACTCATACTCATAATCAGTCATTTTGTAGCCAGGATCAATTATACAGGAGGCTGCTCCAAACCTTTTTTTGGCTTTCTTTTACCAGGGGTCAATGTGCTTGATTAACCTTCTCTAAACAGCTTGGTCCTGCACTTCCTGGCCAGTCAAACCCTTTTCCTTCAGATCTTCTTTTACTTTATGCATTCAAGTCCGCTTTGGCCTCCCTCACTTTCTCTTCTCCTGTACTTCCATTCCCATCAGTCTTTTGCCCACATATATTTATTGTCCACTCTCTCCCAATTTTGTTGGACCTCTGATTGTCTCATTTTGTATTCTGTCCTTTGTTGTACCTCCACATGTCCATCTCAATATTTTCATTTCTGATGCATCTCACTTCTTCTCCTGTGCTTCCTATACTGCTCATGTCTCAGCTCCATACATCATTGCTGGTTTTACCACTGCCTTAGAAACATTATCTTTAAACTCTGCCTTAATTCTTCAATCACACAACAGGTAAGTCCAATTTGTTTGATTCAGTCAATTTGATTCAAAATATTGTAAAGGTCCATATTATTTCTGGTTGTCCTTGAAACTTTGACACTCTCAATGAAATAAAGACTAAAAATGAAGTATGGAAACATTCTTTGACATCAGAGGAAGTCTCTTTCCAGGTCTGTCCATGAAGCTCAACACACTGACAATTCACATTGCACCTTCCTAAACACCATCTTAAGGTGCTTTATAATTACAGAGGGACAGAGCAACTGTTTCCATATCTTTTTTTTACAATTGGAGCAATGTAGATTAATTGCCTTGCTCAGGATCACACAGTAAGGCAGATTCAAAGTTTGAATCCTTGAGATTTAGACATCTTTTGGACCACACTACGGTATGAAATTTATCTCGACTTTTATGCTTTATTTTTCTTTATTGTTTGTCTGTTTGACCACCCATAATGACTACCACATTAGTGTTACTTGTACATATCATCAACTGCTGTGTTTGAAGTGTGGATGTCATATTCATTATCTGTTAGTTGTATTAAGCTGCTGTCACTAGTCTAATGAAGACAAGCAAAAAAGAATTTTACTGCACTGTTTGAGAAACAATAAATTTGAACTTGAATTTCATGCTGAACTTTCTCACTTACTTATTATTTCTTTGCGTTTATTGATTTTAGGGTGCATTTATTTATCTGTTGGATGCTCTGAGGTGTCATTCATTTCTCAGTTTTTCATTGTTTCATCCTATATATTTCAAAATTCTTATCAAAAATCATCTGCGAAAGGCACAATATATGATTTGAATTGATTCGATCATCTAGAGCACAGGTGTCAAACTCTAGTCCTGGAGGGCCACAGTGGCTGCAGGTTTTCTTTCTAACCTTTTTCTTCATTAGTGACTTGCTTTTGCTGCTAACGTCTTTTGCTTTAGTTTTGATTAACTTGACTCAGGCTCCTTAGTCATCTCTTTTTCCTTAATTAGCAGCCAAACACTAATGAGACACAAAACAAGCCGCCACATGACCAGCTCACCTATGCCCATCACACAATATCTGAAAATAAAGAAAGGTGAACATCTTAGTAAGGATGATCTCTCAGGTCACCAAAACATTTTGACAATGTTCTTAGAAGAAAACAGAAAAATCAACAGTTTTGGAAATGTCTGCTGTGGAAGAATGAGAGCTGAAACAGGCCATGGAATTAAATAACAGGGTTGATTAACAGCAAGAATCATCTTCTCATTAAGAGATTGGTTGGAGTTTGAAATCCCAGTTTAGCTGGTCATCTGTTGGCTTGTTTCACATCTCATTTCTGTTTGGCTGTCATTTAATGAAGAAAGGAATACATTCATTGGACTGAATCCTTAAAAACAAGGCTATTAAAATGAAGGCAAAAGAAATTAATTAGCAGTGAAAACTGGTCACTGATTAGGAAAAGGGTTAGAATGAAAACCTGCAGCCACTGCGGCCCACCAGGCCTGGAGTTTGACACCACTGATTTAGATGAGTGAAGGTCCTGGAGAGCCACAGTGGCTACAGGTTTTCATTCCAACCCAATTGCTTAATTAGAAACCAATACTTGCAAATTTCAGATCTTATTTAATTTTCTGGCTTGCTAGTCTGCAATATAATGTAGCAGTCAGGTGCCACTAAGATTCACACCGTCAAGATGACGGTGATTTATTTATTTTTTATAGTGGATCCCAGGGACGTTCCCAGCCTTGGCTCGACCCACACACCCTCACTACAGAGACAAAAATACAGCACACTGGGGAATAACGATAATTAAAAAATGTAATGCAATTAAATCATATTAATGAAAACAATAATACCACCCCAAAACCCCTACAGCGATATTACATCAAACTTATAAACACAAACAACTCCACACAGCAAAGTCAATAGAAACAACACCGGATGAAATAAAAGATGACGATAGTGAGTCCAGAGATCTGCACACTGCAAGGGAATGAAAAGCAATACTACCGGTAGCCACTGAAAGTGTGAAAATGGATGGATGGTTCAGGAGTGCTCCTTTACTTGCGGGGAAGCCAATGAATCCATAATCAATCCTCAGGACACAGGTAGACAGAAGACAATCTGGACCCCAACAATGAATACAATCCAGGACACAAAACTTATTATGGCTTAAACAAAAGAAGGCAGTCTCACAGTTAAATGGAACCAAAATACAACAAAACACCCCTTTTTTCCTTTGGCCACCTGCCCCCCTTTTAAACTACTTTGACCAGCTATGAGAGATGCAGTTCTCACTAATAGTAGCACTGCTACAGTAAATTTTTTCCTTTCCAAGGATGTCATCCAAATGATTTGAAACCTAAAACAGATCATTTTCAGTCTGTCACATTTTTCTATTAAGTGTTTTATTATATCAAACAGTGCAAGATGAACCCACAGAGGTGTAAATGGAAACAAGTTAGATGGAGAACTGCTGGCTACTTTGTCATTTACATCTTATTACTAATAAGAAGCCATTAAACATTGAATGCAGCTCTTTAAGATTGAAATAAGCCATTAATGGTGGGGAACCTTAACAAACAAGACCACTAAAATGAAGCATCAAAATGTTACTTAAGCAATAAGTGCTTCATCAGCAATAATTGACTTCTCATAAAGAAACTGGGCTGGAGCAAAAACTTGCAGCCACTCTGCTCTCCAGGACCAACATTACCTACCCCTGATCTAGAGGGTCCACTGCGAACACTTTAACTGAATATGGTTTTTGTGGCCATTCTTTTTCCTGGCCAATTCTTATGGCCATTTTGCTATTTTTTTCCAGATAAGGTTTTGCAGTTTCCAATAAAGTATTTCTGATTGTTACTCTTATCTGTTGTGAATTGAGAATGGTGACTATAGCTACAGTCCAAACTGCAAGAAACATGTCTGTTCTTCAAAGCTGTGATTTCCATTTAAGATAACAAAAAGTCTCCATTGATTTTATTTCTCTTTTTTGCTTTTTGGTATAATGCTGAATATGAGTGGGAAATCAAATTGCATGTTTTTTAGTTTCTCTGTTTGTTTCTCTCGATAGGACCGTTTCTCCTACATATTGATGTTTAGTTTTAGTGCCTTTTCTTTTAAGTTTATTTTTGACTCTATAAAAAGTTGACAGTAATTTAATTTCTGCTACCATGACCTTCAGTAAAAGCCAAAGGCTCTTGATCAGTATGCATTCCAGCAAAAGCTCATCAAAATGCAAATGACACAATGAATAGACGGAAAAGGTAAAGTAGGACATAACGACAAATGACCCATTTTGTCGATGGAACAAATTGATATTTCACAGTTGATGCCCCACTGCTGAGGTGTTATGAGTCCCAGCTGAGCCATCAAATAGTATCACAGTGCACCCTACAGATGGTTTCTAAGGTAAAAAAAAAAAAAAACAATCCAGGAAACACATGACATTGGGGTGAAAGGACAGTGAAAGAAAGAAAATTGATAAGCCAAATTCCATTCTTTGACAGTAAGCTGTCAGAATCAAGTGAGCATTTGGGCTAAAATCAAGTCTTTATAAATACCTTCTCCCTGCTGGTTAAAAAGGAGTCAGCACAGCTGATGTTCTCCAGTATTTGCTTCTGACATCATCCCTTCTAAAAGAAGACTTCTCTGTTGAAGGGCTGGAGTCCCCTGATTCTACACAAATGTCATCTGGCGAGGACAGTCTGCCCATATACAGTAGGAGGTAGGCTTAATCACATTGTGGGTCTCCGAGAGCTAAACTGATGCTCTATAACTGATCCCTACAGGACAAAGATATTTCTAGAGCATCTAAAAAGACATTCCAATCTATTGTCACTTCCTTTCTATAATTTTAGAATTGCTACGAGACTAAAAATGGTGCTTAGTGTAAACACTTTTTCTGTACAAACGTGTAAATATATAAATTACTGCCCTTCTTACAATCTGTCAAACTTTGATTAAGTTGTTAAACTGGATAACCAATACTGAGGCCCTCTACAGTGGATTCAGAAAGTATTCAGACTCCTGCACATTTTATGATGTTTTAGGTTTCTTTTTGAAAAGGTAATTTTGATATTTTTGCCCATCAATAACACATAATGATAAAGTGAAAATATGTTTTCAGAAAGGTTTGCAAATGTATTAAAAGTCGAAAAGTGAAATTTCTCATTTATCTAAGTATTCAGATCCTTTGCTGTGACACTCTGAATTGTGGTGAAGTCCATCCTGTTTTCTTTAATTCTTCTTGAGATGTACCTAGAACTTGATTGAAATTGATTGGAGTCCACGGATGATCAAATGAACTGACATTAAGAAAGGCACACATGTACCTGGTATCACACATGTGCGAGTAGAAGACAGCTAAAGGGCCTTGCAGACCATTCTCAGGAAATCCCATCTGGTTCTGGCACCTCTGATGAAGTCATTTCCATTTCCGGAACATATGACGATGTCACCTTCGGTTCCAGTGCCTCTGATGATGTCACTTCTTGTTTCGGCGCCTCCGTTGATGTCACTTCTGATTACGATGCTGATGGCGTAATTTCCTATACTGGTTAATAAAGACACCATCTTTGATACCATTGTGTGAATATTTCTGTTCAACTTAACCGAATTTTGCTGCCTTGGAACAATTTACAGGTGGCTGCTCCAAACCTTCATGATGTTTTTGACTCATTCTTGTGACACATATACAGGTCCTACAACTCACACTGCATGTCAGTTCAAAAACCAAGCCAGGAAGTCTGTAGACCTCTGTGATCAAATTGTGGTGAGGCATACATCAGGGTATGTGGGTAAAAACTGTTTGAGTGCTTTGAGTCTTCCCAGGGGTACAGTGGTTTCTATAATTGTGAAACATTTAGAACCATCAGGTCTATTCCTAAAGAGTTAGCCCAACTGAATAAGTGGATAAAAAAAGCCTTGATCAGGGAGGTGACCAAGAATGCAATGGTCACTCTAACAGAGTTTCAGAAGTTCTCTGCTGAGATGGGAGAACCTGTCAGAAGGATGACCTTCTCAGCAGCATTCTCAATCAGCCATTTACAGTTAAGAGGCTAACTCTCACTTGGAGAGGAGTAAGATTCCCAGTTCTGATGAGACAAATATTGGACCCTTTGGAGAGAACTCCAAGCAACATGTCTGGCGAGAACCAAGTACTGCTTATCATCTACCTAATACTTTCCCTATGGTAAAGAATGGTGGTGGCAACATCATGCTATTGGGTTATAGGGGCAGGGAGACTGGTCAGAACTGAGGGAAGGATGACTGCAGCCAAATACAGACAGGTACTTAAAGAAAATCTGCTCCAGAGTGTGTGTAACCTCAGACCATGGTGATGGTTCACCTTTTAGCCCAACAATGACCTGAAGAACACAGCCAAGACAACATTGGAGTGGCTTTGGGATAAGTCTCTGACTGTTCTTGATGGGCCCAGCTAAAGTCCAGACTTACAGTGAATATAAAAAGTCTACATACCCCTGCCAAAATTGCAAATTAAATAAAGGTCGGTTTATAGCACAAAAAACACAGGTTTCTCTCTCCACAATTCAGTTCTTCCCCACAATTTCTCTCATCACTGCACTGCCCTCCTCGAGTGTTGCCCTTCTTCCTCCCAGCTCCAAATCGCCTGGCCAAGGCAGTGTGGTCTCTTTTATTAACGACACGGGAATACGTCTGGTGCCAGGGCCACTGCCAGTGTCATACAGAAGTCCAGTACAGCAGGGAGCTTGTCTACCTGAAGCGCCCTCTTGTGGCACCCAGTGACCTCAACAGAGCTGCTGTGCCAGACTACATCTCCTTACATGCCCTGTTGGATTTCCACTGGGCACCGATATCCGGAGCTGCTGCCATCTAGCATGCTGGGAGAGTAAAAAGCCCCCAGCGATATCTTCTCTTTTTAGTGATCTGACTGTTGCTTCCTTCCTTCTGGGTCTGATACCTTTTTTCTCCCATCCCCTCTTCTGGCTGGGATGAATATCCAGCCAATGTGTCATCTACTATATATATATATATATACATATATATATATATATATATATATATAAAATATATATATATATATATATATATTGTGACAGATAGATAGTGCTATCGTCCTCTTGAACTCTCGGACAATACGTCAGACACCAGATAAAAGTCCAATAATTCTTTATTCGGACAATTGCACAGTGCACAAGCAACCTCCTCTCCACAATACTCATAAACTCTCGACAATACACAATTAATAATCAATAAGACACTCCACCACTCCCAGACGCGTTGCCACCCTTCCACTTAGTTCAGTTCAACTCTCTGGTGTTTTCCCAGTCTTTTATAGTCCTTGGCCCAGAAGTGTTTCGCTCTCTCTGTCCATGTGACTAGGAACACTTCTGGGTCAGATAAAAACTCCTTTTCTTCAACCCGGAAGCACGTCATTCCTTTTGTCCATGTGAGTCGGACATACTTCCGATGTGTAGGGCAAATAGTCGCTGTTCCTCTCTGCAGCGCCTTCTAGCGGCCCCCATGGTATCCAGCAGGGCTGTAAAGGAAAACTCTAACGTTCAAAATTCCCTGCTGGCATTTGGGGCACCTCCATGCTGCAGGAAGTGCTCCATCTGGCGGCCTGGGGATATTTGCCGGACATATGTCACAATATATATATATATATAGAGAGAGAGATAGATAGATAAATAGTACTGTATGTAATTCAATTTTTTCATTGCTGACTTTGCTTACAGGATTAATAACATATTTATTATGATTATTGATAATAATAACTATAATAATTAAAAGGCATGGTGTTCCATTGATTACCACTGTTGATTTACACTTGCAGAACCTGTGTTTAAATCCTAGCCCTTTTACCAAATGTGTGATATCTAACTGTTGACTTGTACACGTGGGATTCCTTCAAGTATTTTGTTTTCTTGCACCATCACAAAGAAGACAAGTTGGTCAACTGCCATTATTAAACTATCCTCATGATTGTGCACCCTGTGATGGAATGGCATTCTGTTTGGGAACAGCTCCTACCTTGTCTTTGATATTGCTAGTTAAGTTCTGGATACCCATGAACTTGTAATTAAAAATCAGAAAAATGATGGATAGGGGATCTGAATAAATGACTTTCTGTCATACATTACCACAATTTATTAATTTAAAAATACATCCAAGAAGAAATCAGAATTTTTGATTGCATCTTGAAATCAGCATCTTTTAACACCCTAAATATAAAATCTTAATTATCAAAGCTTAATTTGTAAATGCTTTCACATACTGTATATTGTATGCTATTTTAATATCTATAAAGAGAGCTTACAATTGATTAAGCTTTGTTGCTAAAATGCAAAAAATAATTTGTGAAAACTATTTTTAATTTTAACCTGAACATTTTTACATCCAGTGGTGCATCTTAAAAGACCCAGGTATGTATAGTACTCTCATTACAAATAGATCATTATGGGTGACACAGTGGTCACCCCTGCTGCCTAACACATTTGGGGATTTGGATTGAATTACTCGTTTGAGCTGTCCGTGTGGAAATGGAGGATTATCCCCTTCCCCACATTCTAAAGACATGTTTTTTATATTAATAATTGTTCTTAAATTACAGTGAAAACAGTGAGTGTGGGTCAATGCATGAGTGTTCCTTGTGATACACTGGTGACAATTTGAGGTGCTTTGTCCCTGATACTATTAGAACAGACTTACACTCAAGCAACAAAGGAAATAGGTTGCATCCATTAGATGTGTTATTATTATTATTGTTATTATTATTACCAAGATTGCGAAATCAGTGTTCCAGGGTAAGCACCTCCTGGTTACTAATTTTGATCCCAAATGTCTTAACAACAGATAATCTTCTTTTGCTCAGCCCTCCAGGTCATTTTTATGTCCTGTTAGAGCAGGGCTTGTGAGGGTCAGGACTTAATCCAAGGTGGCAAAAAAGTACAACAGTCCCTAACAACAAACCTGATTTTAGAAACATTATTATCAAGGCAGTTTAGATATGATTGTGCTGAACATTTTTTCAGTATACTAAAGTCTATTTGATCTGCAATATATTTTTGCTGCATCACAGTAGAGTAATCAGGGATGGCAAATTATAGAGACTCCATCTTTAGTCTCAAGTGGAGTTGGCATATTCTCTCTTATTCCTGTAGAGTTAATTTAAGAGTCACAAATTCTGGATTTATTTGGCCCCATATTAGGAAATTATCTCATTTTAACAAAATTAACATTCTGAGTTTTTAATCAAATGTAATTAAATTTAGTTTTGAATTTATTGTATGTAATACATTTTTCTGGTTCTTGTCTGTTGCTGCTGCAGTATTAGGTCTACATACTGTACCTCCTATATTATTAAAACCAATGATGTAGGATATTACAAATCATTTTGGATCATTCCAGCCTTCATAAGTGTGTTCAGCCTTTGCAAATGCTAATGTGAGGCGGGAAAATGTGCTTGCAAATTTATATTTGAACCTTTTTGGTCCACTGAGGCTATATATTATTCTCTTATCATAAACATAATCAGATGTAACATTTATGGACACATTGAAGTTCTTGGAGCACCAAAAATACTGAGATATGATAAAAAGAAATAGTTGTGGTCAGCCAAAGCAAGGATCAGAATCACAAGATCAAAACTAAACTGCTGCCACCAAGAACAAAGAAACAAGAGGCCACTTGAGAGTCAAAGGCAAAGCGAATGTTGTAGCCAAACAACAAACCACGAAATACTTAGGAAATAAGCTAACTGCCACTAAAGATTCTTTTAAAGTTGTTTTTTTCCATAGAGGGATAATGCACAGCATGAACACCGCCATATTTATAGTGTAATTTATGTTACAACCATTTTTCATGGCCATGTTGTTTATTGTTACTATACCCTTTGCCATTCATGTAACACACATATCATGTAACATAATTATGCAAAACCAAGACATTAATGAAAATTAAGTTTTACATTTCAAGGCAAAATGTTAAACAACAACAACAACAACAACATTTATTTATATAGCACATTTTCATACAAACAGTAGCTCATAGTGCTTTACATAATAAAGAAGAGAAAAATGAAAGACACAATTATAAAACAAAATAAATCAACATTAATTAACATCAAATAAGAGTAAGGTTCAATGGCCAGGGGGGGCAGAAAAAACAAAAAAACTCCAGACGGCTGGAGAAAAAATAAAATCTGTAGGGATTCCAGACCATGAGACCGCCCAGTCCCCTCTGGGCATTCTACCTAACATAAATGAAACAGTCCTCTTTGGATTTAGGATTCTCACGGAAGGGCTTGATGATGATGATGGTCACGTAGACTTCTTCCTTTTAATCCGTCCATCATTGTTGGAGCATCATGAAGCTTTTAGTAGGTGGAGGTGGCGCAGGCCACCACCACAAAGAAACCGGAAAAAGAAACAGAAAAGAGAGTTGGGGTCAGTACAGATTTTAGAGCCACCATGAATAGTTATTATGATGAATTGAACATACAGAGTATCAGGATTAAGTTAAATTAAAATTAAAATGAAGTTATAAAAAGGCCATGTTAAAGTAATGTGTTTTCAGCAGTGTTTTAAAGTGCTCCACTGTATCAGCCTGGCGAATTCCTATTGGCAGGCTATTCCAGATTTTAGGTGCATAGCAGCAGAAGGCCGCCTCACCACTTCTTTTAAGTTTTGTTTTGGAATTCTAAGGAGACACTCATTTGAGGATCTGAGGTTACGATTTGGAATATAAGGTGTCAGACATTCCGATATATAAGATGGGGCGAGATTATTTAAGGCTTTATAAACCATAAGCAGAATTTTAAAGTCAATTCTGAATGACACAGGTAACCAGTGTAGTGACGCTAAGACTGGCGTGATGTGTTCTGATTTTCTTTTCCTAGTTAGGATTCTAGCAGCTGCATTCTGCACTAGTTGCAAACGATTTATATCTTTTTTGGGTAGTCCAGAGAGGAGTGCATTACAGTAATCTAGTCGACTGAAAACAAATGCGTGAACTAATTTCTCAGCATCTTTCAGTGATATAAGAGGTCTAACTTTACTTATGTTTCTTAAGTGAAAAAATGCTGTCCTAATGATCTGATTAATATGTGATTTAAAATTCAGATTACAGTCAACAATCACCCCTAAGCTTTTTACCTCCGTTTTGACTTTTAATCCTAATGTATCCAGTTTATTTCTAATAGCCTCATTGTATTCATTATTGCTGATCACTAAAATGTCAGTTTTCTCTTTATTTAACTTGAGAAAATTACTATTCATCCATTCTGAGATACTAGTCAGACATTGTGTTAGTGAATCAATAGAATCGGGGTCATCAGGTGCTATTGATAAGTACAGCTGTGTGTCATCAGCATAGCTGTGGTAGCTCACGTTGTGCCCTGAGATAATCTGACCTAACGTAAAGTAACTGCAGGTGGGCTCCTCATGTGTGAAAACCCCAGAAAATGCAGTAAAACACAAAATCTTGACTAATAAGGCTGTATTAATGTTTATATCATAATCTAAATGAATGCCACTTTTCCAATGTTTGTGAAATCCTATTTAAACCTTCACAATTATTTTCCCAGTGCAAATGACAGACTTACTGAGATAAAACTTATATATTGCACCAAAAGAACAATGCACTTAGCATAAGAATTGAATACTGCCCTGTATGTACAAATGAAATCAGCTTTGGAAAATCCCTTAGGGTTATTATTTGTAGTTTTCGAAAAGATGACTGTGCTAATTCTACCAGAATGTGTGACTAATTATACTCTATATGACTAATTATCTATATATATAATTCTCTAAGGCAAGACAACCATGGAAAGCACGCCGGAAGGGGCGTGGATGCACTGAGCCACCCACATGTAAGACACCTATGGCGCACGCAGGATGGAGCCACGCCCACCAACTTCAAGACCATTGGATACTACGACAACTTGCAGAGCCACGCTCACCAAATCGGACGAGACGACACAGAAGAAACAGCATCATTTATATTCGCCTGTCGTAGAGGCCACATGCACCTGCACGTTAACTGTTCATAGAGGTATGTTTCTTGCAGAGGTAAATCGCCATATGCAGCGTATAAAACATTTTGTGAGGAGTATCCCATTTGATCTTTAAAACAATCCTTTACAAGTGAGGTTAAAACAGAATGAAGTAAGCAGTCTTTAAAAACCGAGTTTTCTGTGACGACGCACAACCGCGTGCACCATAGCAAACTGTTTTACACGCTACATACAGCAATTTACACCTGAGACAAACATGCGTCTTCTTGGATGCTCCTGTAGAAATACGGAACACGTTTCCCTGCCCACCAACACTCCTTTTTCACCGGTCTGCGTCTACCCTCGCTCTCTAGGCATTCACACTGCCTGCCCATGTGCCCGGACGCAAAAACTCACCGACCACCCAGTTAGCCCCATTCATCTGTTCTAGGAGTCCACATGCACGTCTAAGCCACGTTGACTTTTCATTATTCTTTTCGGTTTCGACACCCGACCGCGTCCACCATGAAAAACCATGCGAAAGGAACAATGAAGCCCCGTCCAGAAATACTACCCCTCCTCCCACGTGCTCAGGAACGCACCTCAGACCACTGCCCGCCAAATCAAACAGCTAATCAAACACATACTCACTCCATTTGGTCTGTGCTGCGGTCCAAACCCAGCTGTGAGCCACGTTGACTATTCTTTTGCCCTCCATGGCTACCGCTTCAAATGTATTTCATGGAAACAACACTTCGTTGAATGTTATAGAAATTTCCTGCTTCAGGTAACTGTTTGTTTCTATCAGTCAGGTTTTTTTGGAGAAATGTCATTGACGAAACTGTTGCTCTCAAGCTTCGTAACATGGCTGTTAGCTTTGTTTGCCAACATTGGGATAACTTCGGTGACGTGGTGTCTGTTGTTCTTAGTCACAGAGGCATTGTTATACAGTCTGCTCAACAATACGCTGATTACATGAATACGTCCGGAGTCTATGGTGGCGAGGCAGAAATTGTGGCAATGTCCCAAATCCTTCCAGCTACTATCAGCATTTACTTCCAAGAACGTCCTCATGCCTCTCCTCGAGTTTACAATCCGGCCCAGCTTCTCTTCATATCCCTGCTCTTTAGCGGTCCTTTGGATCATGGGCATTACGAGGTTCTCATGCCTCTCAAATACCCATGTGATTACCTTCTGGTGACATCTTTTGACTCTGTCGGTATGTGCACACAGCGTGCACACCCACTTGCTCGCCACACTAATGTGACGTCACCTGCTCACTCTCCTCTTCTTGAAAATCATTTAAGAACACCCTCCCCTGAACACACACATTCCACACAGGACTTTCAATGCACCTTTTGTTCCAAAAGCTTCAGAGTGCACAGATATCTGAACGCACATTTGAAAAAACACAACACTAACCGAATGATGCAATGTGAACATTGCCAACAATGCTTCGAGACAACTCGCGCTCTCAATAAACACTTACGAACTCATTCCACTCTCACCTTCAATTGCACATTTTGTACCGAGGACTTCACAGGTGAGATGGATCTCCACAATCATATGCAGATCCATTCAACACAAAGATTTGCATGCAAAATTTGCGACAAACACTTTCACGCACGCAGATACCTTATTAACCATCTCAAAACACATTCCCTGATTAATTCTTTTCAGTGTTAACACTGCTCCAAAACCTTCACATGCCAGAAATATCTCAAAGCACATTTAAACACACACTCCACTGAGCAAACACATTCCAAACAGATCTTTGAATGCATGATTTGTTCAAAAACATTCCGAGTGCAGAGATTTCTCAACATACATTTAAAAACACACTCCACTGAACGAATTATGCAATGTGAACAGTGCCAGCAATGCTTCGACACAACTCATTCCAATTCCCTTCAGTGTCAACACAGCACTAAATCGTTCATGCACAAACATCACATTCACTTTTCTGCAGCTTTTCAAGAAGATACCACCTTTCACGTCCAAGAACATAACATTGGCCTTCCTAGCGCACTATGTGCTTCTTGCAATGCTCTTCATTGGCCAGCAGAGGTCAACAAATCCGGACATTACACTAAGTGTTGTCATGCCGGCAAGGTGTCTTTGCCACCGCTATCCAAACCACCTCTTTTATTAGAAGACCTCTTGACTGGCAAGAACGCTGTCCCGAAATTACTGTGATCATATCAGGGAATACAACTCTGCTTTAGCTT
The DNA here is from genome assembly GCF_016835505.1 of Polypterus senegalus. Lineage (NCBI taxonomy): Eukaryota > Metazoa > Chordata > Cladistia > Polypteriformes > Polypteridae > Polypterus > Polypterus senegalus. Next base: position 146,273,275 of record NC_053161.1, read on the forward strand.
TCGCGTCAATGGGCGCACACATCACTCAACCATCTGGACAAGGACCATATGCTTTCAGAATCCACGGTCAAATTTATCACCAGGTCTCTCTTTTATATAACAATTCTGACACGTCACCATAAATATGGTCAGCTATATATCTTCGATTCTGCTGAGGCTACCTGTCACCGTTTGCAAAATCAATGTAATTGCGCTTGCAGTGATATTTTGTTGCTTCAACTAGACAACATGATATGACAGTTTAATCCCTTCGCAAAGTCTTACATGCAAATGCATGACATTATCACTCACAGTAACCCTGTTACTGCTGTACAAATGGTGTTCATGGAAAATCCAGGTCTGGATATGAGAAGGTATAACTCCCCGTCCCGTCAAATTGATGTTGCAGCTATGTTTGTAGGTGAAGATGGGGAACCTCCTGCACAACGCGACATTTGCATATATCCAAGGGGAGATTCTTGCAAGCGTATCTCTGTTCTCAATATGAACTGTGACCCCATAGTTTATCCACTGCTATTCCCTTACGGAGATCCAGGCTGGCACATACAATTAACCCATGTTGAGGAAAAGCGAAGCACGAAAAGAACGCGAGTCACACAGATCCAATTTTATGCTTTCAGGCTTGCCATGAGATATTCATTTAGTGTCTTGCATTCCAGTGGCAAACTGTTCCAGCAATACATCGTTGACGCATATGTCAGAACAGAAGGCGCGCGTCTACATTACCTTCACTCACATCAACAAGATTTGCGTGTAGAGCAATACAGGGGACTTATGGATGCTGTCACTGCGAAAGCACATCACCATGACCTCCGCCCTGGACAATTGATCATTCTTCTGATTGCGGTCCGCCAGTTTTCAGTCACAGACGATTGTGTGTTGGTTCGTTCTGTGCATTGTTACAATGTTGCTTTTCTTGCTGATTTATTACATTACCGATTTTTCAAATGTTAATTTTCTCCCAGTGCTTAAAAATTATTAAAAAAGCGGCCTGATTATGCGGCGTATGGTACGCCGCGGGTTGGCTAGTACTGTATATTGAGTTTAGAGGTTGGACAAACAGAGAGCACAAATCTAAGGTATACCTTATTTACGTTTTACTGCAACACCATTGTGGCTTTTCCCTTGGGTGCCACCATTTTCTGGATCCTGTTGCCGGTTGCTGGGGGTGTGTTCTCAGAGTTCAGAGTTCAAAACCCTGGCCTCATTAGGTCAAAGGCTTAAAGGTTGGCTTGAGTGGCCATGTTTTATCTGAATTCACTGAGTTCATCTGAATCACTGTGTTAAAGACTGTTGTTTTGCTTATTCAAGGTTAACAAAACCTTTCTGTTGACTTTTTGACATTGAATTTTTATTTGTTTTTTGGATTTGATGAACTTTTATAAAAAGTTTATAAAACTTTTTTGTCTTTACTTTTTCTCATTTCTTGCTCTTGGTTCTGATTTCTGAATGTTATTGTCTTCTTGCAGGACATTACACTTGCAGTTTCTTGAAATCATCCAGTTTTTGTTCACTTGCTTAAATGCTATTCCTGAAACATTATCTACATTCTCAAAACTGCGAGTGTAATCCCCATCATATTAAACATGATAGCACAAATAATCACTACAACTGTTAGACAGTTTTGTAACAAACAATCCAAAAGTACTACAAGGTTGGAAATGAAAGATGGCCTTGATAAGGACGGTTAAAAAATGACCAGGGGCCTCATGTATAACGCCATGCGTAGAACTCACACTATAACATGGTGTAAGGACAAAGGCGGGAAAGTGTGTACGCACAGAAAAATCCAGATGCATAAATCTTCCGTTCTTCCGCTACATAAATCCTGATCAGTGTGAAAAGTAACACACGTGCACGCGCCTGCTGCCCCACCCCAACTCCTCCCAGAATTATGCTTCTTCGAATATGCAAATTAATATAAATAGCCCCTTACCCTCAGCGCTTCAGGAAGACAATGGTGAAAGCACGGGGAAAAAAAAATACTTCAGCAAATGAGAAATGGAGGTCTTGCTAAGTGAAGTAGAAGCCAGGAAAAATGTTTTATTTGATAGCTTAGGAAGTGTAATTAGAAACAAAAGAAAATTGATGGAGTGGCATAGCGTGGTGGATGCACTCAAAAGTGCTGGAGCAGAAACTCGTACTGTGACCAAAATAAATAAGAAGTGGTCCGATATCAAAGCTGCCATGAAATGGAGGGTCGCAGCTCATTGTCTGCATGTCAGCACCACTGGAGGAAGTAGTGAACTCCTGGAGCTCACGCCGTTTGAGCAGCGAGTTGCTGCAATTATTGGTAACACACTTATTGCCGGCATTTTACCAGCAGGGGAAGGTGATTCTGACATCACCGCGGGTGATGGTGAGTTATCATTTCTTTTTTGATTACCATTGTCCATACCCGTGTAAATAATTTGACTGTGTAATAAGACAAACAATCAGGCAGCAGATGCTGTATTAATTACTGTTTATTTAGTTCCAGACAATAGCACAAAAGCTGACCCCAATGCTGAGGATGTGGCTCCAGGCGATGATGGTGCTGTTTCTGACTGACTGCATCTGGTTTGTTAATAAGAAAATAAATAAAGGATAATTGAGAATTACATTAAAAAAATAACTCAGGCAACCGTAACACTTGTTTTGCCAGTCACTAGTATCCAAAGGGTATCTTCTGGACCACAGCACAGACAGAGTCCACCTGCTTTTTTTTTTCAAATTGATCTCTCTGAATTGCGTGCTGACAAACATGGAACGAGAGCAACTGCGAGAATGAGTTAACCAGACCAGGAGATGCATACATATTTGAGAAACTACAATGAGAGTTAAGGACTCAGACTCAGAGAGGGTGCTTTCAAAAACCCAAATGAATTGCCAAAATTTAGACACAAATCCTTATGATAACCTGAAGGCAAGATCTCGCAAAACTTCATATGTGCATCTGTACTATAACGTGAAGGTGAATTGGTGCCAAAGTTAGACACAAGACTGTTACTGAAGCAAAAAATCACAATTGCTGTGAATCTAAAATCAATAAGTGTTTAGCCCAGAGGACTCACGCTGAAGTTGTTTGACTGTTGGATACAGAATTTCAGACACTGTGCTGCATGTGATGAGTTGAAATAACTTCAGTCATCTGTGACATGGCTTATACTGCCTTCTGGGGGACAACACCTAGCAAAAGTGCAACATGTCCAAGCAACTCATGCTCAAAATACCAAGGCAACAAAATGGTGTTGTGATGCACTTAAAACTTAATGATAAAAGAACCTCCATGCATTGATAACTATGATATAAATACAAAACACTCATGTAAGAAAGTATATTCCCTAAGGTTAAAGTTCTCCAAAGAACCACCAATATAGCAGCAGAAACAAAGTCCCCTTAAATGAAAAAAAAAAAAATTATGAACACTATTCTTCACCTGAAAAAGACCTGATTCAAATTTAAATAAATTTGCCAGTAAATACAACTAATTGGAAATCTCTCTTCATCATTGCATAAAGAAAGACTGGCAATATGCTAATTATCAGCATCAATCTGATATGGTCAACCCTGAATGCCCCCAAATTAGTCTAATCTCCAGACTGAATAAGGCTTCTACCTGTTAAGATTGTTCTGCATACCCAAATACAGAAAATATACTTCTTACATTACTCATATTTCCCAATTTTCTATTCAGGGAAAATTAAACAGATGCAAGCTTGTTATAGTACAGTACTGAAAGCAAAATGATAAATTGTTTATTGAAATACTGCTTTATGCAGTCTACGGTCAGTGCTTAGGACAGCTGAAAGGAAATGAAGAATATCAAAGGCCCTGGCTGACCTAGATAAGTGTCAATCTTGTCTATCTCCCTTCTGTTCTGCTACTACCAATGCTACAGTACTGTATGTTTCTTTCAAAACAGGATTACCTCTGATACGTGTAGTTTGCTCTCTGATTCCACCTCTCTCTTCAACCACCCCACTGCTTCCCCCTTCAGCCTCTGTAACTGTTGAACTCTTTGCAGGCTCTTTTCAGGAAAAGGTGGCTGTCATAAGCAGCCACTTCTCTTCACCAACTCTGACCAGCCACATCATTTTCTTCTTTCTCTGCCACTGACATTTCCAAGCTCATCTCAAGTCTTCCCCTACAAATCAATTTGACCCCATCCTCTCCTCCAGGCTATCACTCTCTATCTCACTTCTTCAATTACACACATTATAAACACCTCACTCAGCACAGGCACTTTTCCTACATTGCTCTAACAAGCCCTTTTCTCAAGGAGCCCACTCCCTACCCATCTCAAGTAGGTAATTACAGACCAGTCTCTCTCTCTCTCTCCTTTCTATCCAAAACATTGATATGTGCTGTTTCTTACTAAGTCTTTTCCTTTCTTGTAAGAACAGACTGCTTGATCCTAATCAGTTAGGCTTCAAGAAGGGCTAAATGCACCGAGGCAGCTATTTTTACCATTGTCAACACATTATGGCAGACTAGAGTTACCATCATGCCATCTGTCCTCATCCTGCTAGATCTCACCTCAGTTTTTGACAATGTCAACCATCAGATTAACTAAGATCCTTGCCACCCTTTTTGACCTTGATTTCACTGGAACTTCCCTCAAGTGGTTTGAGTCTTACCTCTTGGGCAGATCGTACCATGAGCCCAGGTGTGAAGACTTGTCAAGGGTGCACTAGCCAAGCAAGAATTGGTGCTAGGATCTCCCTATACTTGTCTTCACTAGGCCCTGTCATTGTGTTCTATGGTTTTTCTTATAACTGCTGAGGATCAGTGGCGTAGCTATGGTAAGGGGGGACATCTGTCCCCGGGCACAGCATCTAAATTGATGTTACGAAATTTTAGAATGAAATGATTTCCATTTTTAAATGTACTAAAAAGTAAATAAAAAACATTTACATACTCAGTCCATCACTTCATCAGTATGAGGATATCTTTTTCCTATGTTTTTTGTCTCTTTCTGATTTCGAAGCACATATTAGTTCTATATACCCAATAGACAATAATTTATCCCCTCCACTACTCTAACATGCTTGACTCTCACCCAGAAACATTTTTGACGTTATTAAACAGGTCGCGCAACTGACATGAGGCATTAGTGTATCATTGTCTAAATTGTTGCAAATGCCATTTCTGTGTGCCAAGTGATTTGTGTTTATGTGTTTGATAGAAAATTGATTGGGCTGTGGTGAAGTATTCTAGTAGATGGCTGCAAATTCTAGACATTTCCCCATCATATTTTCGGACGAATAAATTGTAAGTAATGCAGTTTTTATAAAAATACAGTGATCCCTCGCTATATCACGCTTCGACTTTTGCGCCTTCACTCCATCGCGGATTTTAAATGTAAGCATATCTAAATATATATCATGGATTTTTCACTGGTTCGCGGATTTCTGCAGTCAATGGGTTTTTAATTTATGGTACATGCTTCCTCAGTTTGTTTGCCCAGTTGATTTCATACAAGGGACGCTATTGGTGGATGGCTGAGAAGCTACCCAATCAGAGCACGTATTACATATTAAATAAAACTCAATGATATACAATATGCTTCCCGAACGGTGGTTCGCACACTTAAAAGCTCTAACAGCCCGTATTGATTTTTGATTGTTTGCTTTTCTCTGTCTCTCTCACTCTCTCTGACATTCTTTGCTCGTGACGGAGGGGATGTGAGCAGAGCAGCTGTTTGCACAGTGGCTGTTTGCTTAGAAGATACGGACGCTCCTCTAAAAAATACTGAAAGAATACCTTCACATTGACCCCTTCATTGCGGCCGATTTATCGCGGTGCTACGCATACTTAAAAGCCCAACAGCCCTATTGATTGTTGATTGTTTACTTTTCTCTCTCTCTCTGACATTCTCTGCTCCTGACGCGCACTCTTTTGAAGAGGAAGATATGTTTGCATTCTTTTAATTGTGAGAAAGAACGGTCATCTCTATCTCGTCATGGAGCACAGTTTACACAGTTTTGACTAAAGGGTGTTATTTTATGTCTAGAAGGCTCGAATAATGTTAAAAAACGTATTTAGAAGGTCGTAAACAGGTTTTCTATGCTCTAACTGTGAAAATATTAGATTTAAAAATAAAGAATCCTACTTCGTGGAAATTCATTTATCTGTTTGGAGCGGATTAACCGCGATAAACGAGGGTTTACTGTATAACTGTGCGGAGAATATTTATAAACAGTGTGGTAGAATTTCTAAGGGCTTAAAATATATAAAAATAACCATACAAACATATGGTTTCTACTTCGCAGATTTTCACCTATCGCAGGCGGTTCTGGAACGCAACCCCCGCGATCGAGAAGGGATTACTGTATAATTATTTTGCTTTATAATTTGCTAAATACTTTATTTAAAATCATTTTTAAATGCGGAAAACGAATTTATTCTTACAAAAACTAATGACGGATTTAGATTTTGAAGAACAAGAGGCGGAGTTATCATTTTTGTGAACTTATATGAATTTTTTTTATTAAAATACTATTATTTTAAATACATTTTTTAAAATTTTCTTTCCCTTCCCCATTACATTTTGGCAAACAGGAGGGGGCACAAAATCTTCAGTTGTTCCGGGCGTTGAAAACCCTAGCTACGCCCCTGTGTGCGGTTTCAGGTATACTCTTCTTTGGATTGAACAATTCTTATCAACTATTTTCACGCTTTTTCTCTTTAGCCATAGTGCATTCTTCCAAGAACAATTAATTTTTTGTATTAGGTTTTGAAAATTGGTTCTTTCTCCTCCTCCCCATGTTAAGACCTCCTGCCTGATGAATGACTTTGATTTTGTCTGATTTCTCACAGTGCCTCCATCTCCTGCTATTATTTCCTCCAAAGGACACTCTCATTCACAAGGTATCTCACAGAGTAAGGATTTTCATAATGAATATATTTTGCACGTAGAAACAAATTAAACCAGTATAATTCCTCTTATTTGAAAAAAAATTGACTTCATTGATGTTAGTTTACTTAGAGGTTTGGCAAAATTTGGATTATGTTTGCATTTTGTGTGAAAGCAATTAAAAACTATATAATATTATGTGTAGCCGCCGATATATAAGGCGAAATCAGGCACGGGTGAGATGCGTGTCAAAGAAATCTCACAGTACAAAAGTTTGTTTTAAAATATTTAGTGAAAGTTAAAAGCAAATAATCCCCACAAGAATAAAAAGAAAAATAGTTACACACATAGAATAAAGGCAAAAAAAAAAGAAAAAATGTATCTTCTATAAACTTAGCTTTTCTTAAGAAGCTTTGGTTATTTCTGTTCTTAAAGATTATTTATTTCTTCTTCTGTATGCTTTAAACATACGGTTCAACACTTAAATCTTTTATTTTATGAGTTACTTCACACTCAAAAGGCCCGTAGGCCGTTGGTACATAGACATGCACCCAGGCACGGTCACGTGCGCAAGCACAAACGCGAGCACAAACAAGAACATGGTTAAAAAACCGTATGCCTCTGTACCTTACACAAGGCAAGGCTAGACACTAACTGGAGAACATTGTTTACTCAAAACTGTTAAAAAATGACAGGAAAATACCAACTCAATTCTATTCACGGGGGTTATAGGAACCTCCCATATTTTATGCATTATCATCTAGTAAATATATATATACATTTTCTAGAACTAGGAAAATGGCTCTTACATTATGGGAAAGTGAGTTAATGGTTTTGAGAGTGCAAATAATAATCAAAGAATTAGGAGAAGGTGTATGACATAATATTTTATTATATTCTACAGTTCTCTAATGTCCAGTGTGATTTTCTATATTGTGGTGTGCTGAGCCAGTAACATCATTTCAAGACAGTTCCACAGAATCAACAAGCTAATTAAGAAGCTGAGCTTAGTTATGGGATACATTCTGCTGGAAGTAGTGGTAGAGGAGAGAATGAAGATTAAGTTGATGGACATTATAAACAATGCTGCACATCCTCTCTTTGGCACACTAGCATTGACTTTTAGCCATCAAATTAGTTAGGAGAAGTGTACTAAGAAACTATTGAGGCTCCTTCATACCAAGGGCAATACATCTTTATAGTGGCTCACTGTGACTGCTCTCTTGTCTTTAGCCAGACCAGAGGTTTTATTTTTTCTAATTCTTGTGAATATTTCAAGGAGGTTTTTGTTGCTTATTATATTATTTCTTGAGCTTCTGTAAAAAGATACATTTCCCTCTTGGGACTATCATAGATAAATTAAATTAGCTATTCTAATAATAATAAAAAAGGAGAGCCTTTATTACATGCATGGAGTCATACAGTACAGAGAAGGCATTGACTGACCTTACAGTTGCTGATTAGCTTCTTAAATGCAAAGTGAGTTACTGATAAAATAAAAAATAGCTTATACAGTATATATAATAGAATTTTAGGCAGCATGGTGGCACAGTGGTAGCACTGCTGCCACGTAGTTAGGAGACCTGGGTTTGTTTCCCTGCGTGGAGTTTGCATGTTCTCCCCGTGTCTGCATGGGTTTTCCCCGGGTGCTCTGGTTTCCTCCCACAGTCCAAAGACATGCAGGTTAGGTGCATTGGCGATCTTAAATTGTGCCTAGTGTGTGCTTGGTGTGTGGGTGGGTGTGTGTGTGTGTACCCTGTGGTGGGCTGGCGCCCTGCCCAGGGTTTGTTTCCTGCCTTGCACCCTGTGTTGGCTGGGATTGGCTCCAGCAGACCCCCGTGACCCTGTAGTTAGGATATAGGGGTTTGGATAATGGATGGATGGATGGATATATTAGAAATATGCATTGGGCAGTTTTTGCCAAAGTTGATGTGGGTAGTGGAACAAGGTTGTATGGTTTGTTTTTATGCTGGAGTTCTCCTTGTGTGTTTTTATTTCTTTTTTGGAATGCAGTGGTTGTACTATTGCATTGCTCACATGAATATATTTTGACTTCCTTGTGTTAAATAAATATTATTTTAATGCAAAACTCAAATGCTAAACTGGATTTTTATTTATATTTTAACAATACTGGGAAGTTGCATCAGCCTGGGAATGAGTCACCAACAGTATGAGCTAGTATTACATCCCACAAATGAACTTTTGCAGTGGAGGATGCAATTAGTCAATTAATTAATTAATTAATTAATTAACTCTTTCAGGGCAGATGTCGACTTTTGTCGAAATTCAGGGGTAGAGGATGGTTAATCAGCGGTGAGTTATGTTATGTTTTAGTTTGACTCTCTTTAATGTTAGCTTTGTTGATTTGACTGAGATTTCCTGTGCGTGCATGAGTAGCGAAGAGCAAACACCCCCTCAAATGGCATTGACATCTGGTGAAAGACCAAAGCGAATATACAAAACAAAATACTCTGTGGACGACATTTTGTGTGTCATATCGCTGAGTTGGACTCTGAGTTGTTGGATTTTGAGGTAAATGATCTGGAGATCGAAAACAAAAGTGAAGGGACCAGCATCATCTGATCATGATGCAGAACATGTCCGTGTAGCTAATGCGCCTACACCAGCATTCACCTGGGAGGACCGCCTCTTACGATGATAAAAGGTACAAATTAGATTGCATCACACTGCAACCACTACTGCTGCACGAAGACAGCCAGGAAGCTGGCCCATCTCGTATTCCTGCTGGTTATTGAGCTGCCCTCGCTACTGCCAGAGTTGCTTAATGTGTGCCGACAGCAGCCACAACATGCAGCAAAGGACATTTTATATTGATTTCTGTGTGAAACCATTGCTTTGTGTGCTTTTCAGAAAATTGCAAAAATATTCAGCCCTCAAAGAGTTAATAGGCTATGTCTCACATCGTGAAGTCCTCAGACAGCCTGGTCCTGGACTATATGAGTTCTCTTGTGGTAGATCACTTGGACCCACTGCAGTTTGCCTATCAGACAATGATAGTGGAGGATGCAATTATCCATCTGTCCCATAAGGCTTATTCTCAGCTGAACAATGCTGGCAACACTGTGAGGATTATGTTTTTTGATTTCTCCAGTGTTTTCAATACCATCTAGCCGTCCCTGTAGGTAAATTCAAAAATATGCTGGTGGATGAGCTGTGGTTTCTGAATAATGGATTATCTGTCAGGAAGGCAACAGTTTGTGAGACTCAAGAACTGTGTCTCTGATACGATGTGATCAACAGTGAAGCACCACAAAGAACACTCCTGTCTCCTTCTCTCTTCACACCTCTGACTTTAAAGATAATGTCACCTGCAGAAATTCTCAGTTGATTCTGCACTTATGAGGTATATTGATAAGGGACATGAGACTATAGGAGGTGGAGAAATTTGTTTCTTCGTGCAAAGAGAATTGTCTGAAACTTTACATCAGAAAAATGAAGGCACTGGCTATTGATGGTCACTATTCAGGAAGTAGATGTAGAGGTGGTGTACTCATACAAGTACTTGGGAGTCCAAATTAAAGGCAGGATGGCCTTAACACAGAAGACCTATATAAGAAAGGGCAGAGCAGGCTATTCTTCCTAAGGAAACGTCACTCCTTTAATGTTGGAAGTGACATCCTTCACATCTTCTACAACTCTTGGAGTGCTGGGCTGGTAACATCACTTCTAGAGAGGCCCACTGATTATCAACAAAATAATTAAGAGGGTGGGCTCAGTTAAGGGATCCATTCTAGATCTTCTGTAGGTCGTAGCAGAGGAGAGAAATAAAACAAAACATATTGCTGTTATGAACAATGCTGCACATCCTCTCTCTGACACACTAACACTGAGGAGTTTCAGCCAATGAATTATTCAGCAGAAGTGTGTCAAGAAACACGAATAAGGCTCCTTTATACCAACAACAATACACCTGCATAATGTCTCACTGTGACTATAATGGCCAAGTCAGGTGTTTTCTTTTCTTTCTTTTTAAGTATCTTGTTTTCTATATTTATTTATAGAGCTTCCCACTGGGGACAAATAAAGTTTGTTCTATCTATCTATCTATCTATCTATCTATCTATCTATCTATCTATCTATCTATCTATCTATCTATCTATCTATCTATCTATCTATCTATCTATCTATCTAACCTCAGCCATCTGCAGGGTAGCCTAAAAAAATGGCAAGCCTGCCAAAGTCACTGAAGAATCCAACGAGTGCACCAAGATCAAGCCACCTTTCTAAGGACAGCAAGCTATCTAGAGAAGTAATATAAAAATTCAGCAAGAATTCAACTGGTTGGTATTGGCCAGTGGGTGCAGCATTACAATATAGTTTAATAAAAAGCATATAGGTACATAACATAAAATTTTCAAATCTAATTATTCCATTTCATGGTCCAAAGATTAAATCTGGCAGGACTGGGTGTAGAAAGAGTGCCAGTCCAGCACAGGACTTGAGCATAAATGTGCACAAAGTAATCAGCAAAATATTGATTCTTCATTATGCCTTATTCTTCAAATTACAGGCATTATGCTGTGCGCATTCAAACTGCGTTTCACATATAGTTAAATAGTTAAAAAATGTAGAAAAAAATAAGACAGCACTTCTTCAGTTTTCCACAAACACAATGAGAAATCTAATCTTTACAATATCACTAATAATAATTTTCAAAAAAAGTGAAAACAAAAAAACAATGTAAACAATCAAACAATTATTTTTTCGTCAATAACAGGACAGCATTTCATAAGTAGCAAAGTTGATAAATGTGGTCAATCCTGAATATATCATAATTTGAAGCAAAAGCATGAGTAATTTTGTCGTGACTGTGGACTCAATCTAATTCATCTGACGTATCACACTGGATTTCCTCAACAGCGCTTCTGCAAGAGAAATCATTTTGGCAAGCCTCTCAGCAGAGAGATATTGCATTTATAGGAAACAAAATTAACATTCTGAGTTAGTTATTTTTAGCAAATGTATCCGATCTTTTAATTAGAATTTAAACAGTTGCAGATTACAGCCTTGGCTGAGCCCCATAATTAACAGTCAATTACATGTCACAGATTGCACTGAAACTGATGAATGAAAAGTAGGTCTTTATTATCTAGTATAACGCTAAATAGTGATTGCTGTGCTTGTGTAGATGACTCTGAATACAGCTATATTTTTTATTATTTTGTTGTTCCTTTCAGTGTATTGCAGAATAACAATTAGGAGACAGAGATAGAAAGATGCAGGAAATCCCATAAAATCCCAACATTATATGACACCACAATTTTCTATTCAGGACAAAAATAAATAAATAATATGAGAATGTTAATAAGTCAAGTGTGTTCCATCAAAATCCTCTCTCATTTGGGTTTAAACATGTTATGCAATTAAAAGCTGTTTAAAATTCATCTGCTGGATATAGCTCTTATCATAAAATTCCAGAAGCCTATTATAGATTGTAACCTCCAGACATATAGGCTGTTCCACTCAGAATTAAATGAGAAGCCTACTGCTGTATACCATGGATAGAAGCCCAAAACGAGATGACCTGATGAAATCAAATGTTTTGATGTAAAAATACTGCAAAGCAGGAATCCAAGAACTTCAGATTTTGTAGCCTTTCACTTTGTTACCTGTTATCATTTAGAATGAAATAGGTTCAAATGTTGATTTTATATGATTCAGTCTAATGCATACACTTGGGGACATTTTCCTTTCTTCTTGGCTTTCATTCTTCTAAGTATATCTGTTTCTATTAGGAAATGTCTATTGCCCAGAGAAGTCATTTGAAGGTCTCACTTACATTAGTTTGCTTAATAAGTTGCAATACCTCTGAGATTATGGGTAATAAATCATTAGAGCCCAATGACTTATTCCTTTTTTAATGGATATAATGATGTAAGTGTTCTCTGGTGTTCTTTTACCACGAAAGGTGGATTCATAAACAAGAAAAAGTTAATGTGAAAGTAATAATCATGAAAAACATATTCCATTAGTCCATATCTTATGATAGTAATTTGATCTTATGATAGTGATTTTAACTATTATCTAGTTTTTAACAAGCGCGGAAAGGATGAGAACAGGAGATGATCTAAGAAAAAAAAAACAGAACATTTGTAGTCATCTAAGCAACTACGTCAAAGTCTAAGCAATGGTTTCAAAAGCTGAAGGTAATTATTAACAAATGAAAATTGGTAAATGGACTATCATTGAACTATTTCAGAGGAAGGAGCTAAAACTTTAAGTAGGAGTAGTTTCATGACGTAGTTTTGCACATTTTAGACCATGTTGCAAAGTTAAGTTAACATTACAGTTAAAGACGAAACTGCCAATTCCATGTTCGAGATGAGATGTCTGACCAGATTGTACTGAGCTCATGATGAAAATTCTTAAGAAACCTGAGTGAAACATAACATTACATGCTCCTGAGACATGGACTTAAAGGACAAAATCTTTGTTAGAGATGTCTGAAACATGGAATCATGGAAGAAGGTGGAAGACATTTAAAAATTGAAGTGGGTATTATCCCTTTTACCTTTTTATTGTAAAGGGATTTAAAATTATTACCTGTATGAAAAACAAATCAAACACTTTAAGCATTGATCAGTCTGAAGCGAGGGCTTGTTGCTAGACACATAAAAATGCCTTACGCCCTGCTAGGCTCCTGCTGCAACTCCTAAGATGTGTGTGTGCTCATTGCATTGAGCGGACTGCTTTTATAAGATCACACATACATCATCACTTATCTGTTAAGAATTGTCATTTCTCTGAAAGAACAAAATATTCTTAAAAACTAACAGAAAGGCTAATTTTGAAACAAGCCCCATAGGCAGCTTTGTTAGTACAAACCACAGCAAGTAACTAATAGTCTTAACATTGCTGCTGTGCTATATAATCTAGAGGCCTCAGCTTAAGCCTAGCTAGGTCTGTCTCAGGGAAGAGGAGCAGATTTAGGGGTTGCCCAGAACAATCACTTAAAGGGGGTAACTGGAGCAACTTCAAAAGTTTATACTTACAGCGAGCACTATGAACTGCAGGACACCTAAACGCACTTATGACCACCACTAGTCCATCCAATTAAGGAAAATGAGCCAACCCTAATATCTATCTAAATTCCTGGTTTGCCAAATGGACTAATAGTTCATATTCGATCATTGAAAACCTGTTTTAAAAACCTGGAAGTCCATGGAAAGACAGTAAAAAAGGGGGGATAAAAATAACAGAACAATTTTAAACATTTCAAAAACACAAAAATGGACTTGAAATATTTTATCAAACTCTACATGCAAGTCCAGACTTCACATTGTGACCCCTATCTGAACTATTAGATGAAACACATTTTGATCACATCAGCTTCTGTTAGTTGACTTTAGAGTGATGTTCTCCTCCTGATTCGGAAACAAAGGTTTATACCTTGAGTTAAAAGCCATGCTATAAAGCTGACTGTCAGCACACAATTTGAGTGTGTTTGCAAGAGTGTGTGTGCATGCGTGTGCATAAGTGTGTCTAGTAAATGGATGGGCATCCCATCCAGAAGTAGTTCCTCCTTGGAGACTTTAGCTATCAGGGTCTCACTCATCATCACTGAAGAGAAAATGGATGGACTGAGAACCATTAGCGGTCACTTTTATTTCCTTAACCGTCAACCTAAATGAATAAAGAGATACATGGCAAGTAAAAAGCTAACTGAACAGTTTCAAATTCAATTTGCTCCTACCAATTTCTTAATTAGAAGGCAATTTATGCTATTAATGAAACACTCTGTTCAATTCTACGGCTTGCTCATGCTCTCATGCTACCACACCACACACTTGCAAAACTGTTTTGTTCTGTGAAATCAATATTTCTCAAATATCTAATATTTAATTAGGATGGTTATTGTATTCTGGACACACAAGTGAAAAGGGATCAAGTTGGCAAGTCATCCATTGTCTCATTTTGCATCTCATTATTGCTTACAGAAACAACGGGTTTTGAATCTTAAAAAGCAAGACCAAAAGCAAAAGAAGTATGGCAGCAGATTTTTTTTATTTATTAAAATGACTGGAAGGGAACCCACAGCCAATTTAGGATCTCAACTTGATACCTGTGAACTAATAGTTAGCCAAAAAATAAGTCAAGGGCAAAGCATGTTTCTCCTAAAAACTAGTTATGAAAACTAAGAAAAAATAACAGCAAACGTTAATCAAGCAGATTGAAAAGAGGGCTAAGCTGTTGTGATTTCAGCAACACAAAATGGCAAAAAACAAAAAGCAAGGCACATTGCTCACTGCTGCTTTTTCTTTGTTTCGTAAAACAAATGGAGAAGATGTGTTTTGCACTCAAATGGGAAAACAGGGCACTTGGACTAATAAGGCAAAATGGACATGGGCTTGAGCTATGGTAGTCACCCTTTTGTAAATGTCCCTGCAGAACAAAGTGCCTGAAAACTTAATTTGTGAATAAAGGCACTGAAAATCAAAGAGAATCAATTTAACTTAGAGTGGTAAATCTTTATGGTTGCATTTGGACTGAAAATGCGAAAATTTAAATGGTTTGTTGGTTTCAATGGGTTTATTCTTTTTATTATTTTAAACACGATTTTGAATTCTAAATGCATTTTTATAACACTATTTACTTCTGATATACATTTCTGTATGAAAATGTACATTTAAAAAATCAGCAAATTACTTTAGGTATATCTCATCCAACCTTAACATCCTGTTTTAATGTGATGGTCCTAACTGTAGTTCAGTGTTTAATAAGTGTTTTCATTATTATTATTATTATTATTATTATTATTATTATTATTATTAAACCTCACTGGTTCAGAGAGATTAAAATATACTGATACAGAATAGCCTTCCAAGACACTCTTGAATAAACGTCCCACTCATGATTTTCAACATGTTCATCAGCCCACGGGAATAATTACTCTCCTAGAGAATATGTTTATATTAGATATTGTTTCATAGCTCCTCATGACTTTTTTGAAACTAATTACTAATAATTCAAGATTAAGTACCCAGTGACAAATGTTTTATAATAAGATAAAGTGCCCAAGAGAAAAGTAAATTTAATTGCTGTTACTTAAATATTTCCCTTCTTAGGTAATCAGGGGCGAGCATGTAGAAAGGTCACTCAAGCTGAACACCCGGCATGTCCTTCTTGAAAACATTTGTTCCCATTAACACAGAGCGCAGTGTATTCTTTCTTATTCTGGGGCTCATCAACCTTCACTTTGCTAATTAGGGGTTTAAACATTTTTTTTTCCAAAAGGTGCACATTAAATGAATACAAAGAAGAATACAATTTGTATTGTTATACTGTAATTCCATTATGTGTCCTGAGTTATTGTACCGTGTAAATACCATTAAAATGGTGAACACTACAAAGATGATTACCGTACTCGAAAATAAAATGTCAGTGTATTTGCATAGAAGTCCATCTAACTATCCATTGCCTTCGTCCTCTGTCTCCAGGTCAGTGCTCCATGCAGCTGGAAAGTGACCTGTCTTTGGGGAAATGTAAACTCAGCAGACTGGACTCACACAGTTTAACACAACCTAAGGCACTAATCATTCTATGAGCTTGGACAGTAGGAGGAAACTGGAGACCCTCAAGTAAAGCTCTTTGACGAAGCAACAAAAGGATATGATCAAAGTGGAGTATACAATATTATTTATCTTGACTTTCAGAAAGCATTTCATAAGGAGCCACATGAGAGGTTGGGATTTAAACTAAAAGAAGTGGGAGTTCAGGGTGATGTTTTTAGTGGGTGCAGAAGTGGCTTAGACACTGGAAGCAGAGGGTGATGGTGTGAGGAACCTCTTCAGAATTGGCCAGTGTTAAGAGTGGTGTTCCACAGGGGTCAGTGCTAGGGCCAATGCTATTTGTAATATATATAAATGATTTAGGGTGGTGCGGTGGGTAGCGCTGCTGCCTTGCAGTTATGAGACCCGGGTTCACTTCCCAAGGTCCTCCCTGCGTGGATTTTGCATGTTCTACCAGTGTCTGCGTGGGTTTCCTCCAGGTGCTCCGGTTTCCTCCCACTGTCCACAGACATGCAGGTTAGGTACATTGGCGATTCTAAATTGTCCTTGGTGTGTGGGTGTGTGTGTGTGTGTGTGTGTGTGCACCCTGCGGTGGGCTGTTGCCCTGCCCAGGGTTTGTTTCCTGTCTTGCACCCTGTATTGGCTAGGATTGGCTCCAGCAGACCACCGTGACCCTGTAGTTAGTATATAGCGGGTTGGATAATGGATGGATGGATAAATGATTTAGATAGGAATATAAGTAACAAGTTGGTTAAGTTTGCAGATGATACCAGGATAGGTAGATTGGCAGAATATTTGGAATACGTTATTTCATTACAGAGGGACGTGGACAAAATACAGGCTTGGGCAGGTTTGTGGCACATGAAATTTAATGTCAGTAAATGTATGGTATTTCATATAGGAAGTAAAAATGTTAGGTTTAAATATATAATAGGAAGTCTGAAAATCGAGAATACACCTTATGAGAAGTATTTAAGAGTCACAGTGGACTCTATGCAATCAAGTTTCCAACAGTGTTCAGAAGCCATTAAGAAGGCAAACAGAATGTTAGGCTATATGGCACAATGTGTAGAGTCCACCTTCAAGGAATTTATGCTCAAGCTTTATAACACACAAGTGAGACCTCATCTGGAGTACAGTGTGCAGCTTTGATCTCCGGGCTAAAAAAAGGACATAGCAGCACTAGAAAAGGTCCAGAGAAGAGCAACGAGGCTGATTCCAGGGCTACAGGAGTTGAATTATGAGGAAAGATTAAAAGAGCTGAGCCTTTACAGTTTAAGAAAATGAAGGCTACGAAAAAACCTGATTTCAAAATTCGACAATGTTTTTTTAGAAAAATTAAGTGGATAAGACTGACAAGCTTTGTTGGGCTGAATGGCCTGTTCTCGTCTAGATTGTTCTAATGTTCACAAAAAACCCATATGAAACTGGGCAAAACATGGCCTAGTCAGAAACTGAACCAGAGCAGTGGCTTTAAAGCTGCCATATTACGCACTGTGGGACCTTATTCACCAGGAACAATTTTACTGATAAAATATAAAAATTATGGAAGAAAATAACATTAAGATAAAGTGTCCAAACATTTTATGGATTAAGTTTAATAGGGAAAATTGTAGTGAATGAGGAATGATATACATACAAATAAGACATTACAAACAAAAAAAACCTTGGACTCCCAATTACAGTTTTCTTTATTTCATATGCTTTGTTAATACATGAGGGGAAATTGCCTTTTCCATGACTTTTGTAGGTCAGAGAGAAGTGCCAACCAATGTACAGTGTCCCAGGAACAATTTTCAAGGGCCAAACGAAGCAGGAGCTCTTCTGGCAGTAACATGATTTAAACCAGCAACCTTCCAGATACCAGTGGAGATCTTTAGCCTCAGAGTTCATAGCAAAGGAGCATGACACTACACAGCTGTAGTGGCAATGCACAGAGCTTTCATGCATGTTTACTGTAAGATCGCTTCCTGATCTGTTTCATTCATGCATGATGTCATGATGCTCTCCAGCTAGAGTTGCACCAACATGCGTTAAAAAAAACTTGCAATAATTTAATTTGGTGGATACATTAACTAAGCCATAATAGTAATACTATGAGTAACACTGAACCCTGTGAGGTGGAAGCACAGCACCATATGGCTAATTTGTATGCATACATAGCTATGTGCTATGCTTACCAGTCAAAACAAGCCTTTAAGAAGATCTCTCCTCCCGAGTCAGAATGAGACCCAGTTAAAAAATAGTAATAATAGCAAAAGGTTTATCACTGTTTAAAAGGTGTTTCTAGCTTTTTGATAGATGAAAAAAGTGGAAAATATCTGTACCAATCGATTGGAAACAAAGTGGTTGTTACAGGTGTCCACGAGGTGACATTCCACTGGTCATGGGTGACTTCAATGCAGCCACTGGCACTGACAGGGCTGGCTATGAATATTCTTGGTCCCCATGGGTCTAGTGGCCATGGTGAAAGTGGCTCCATGTTCTTTGACTTTGCAAAAGGTCAGGGGCTGCAAATCTCTGGATCGTGGTTCTAGCGCCCAGAACCGCATCGTTGGATTTGGTGCTCCAGTACTGGTGGTGCGGTGAAGGAGATCAATCACATCCTTGTGGGCAGACACTGGAGGCTCTTCCAAAACTGCAGGGTCTACAGGAGTGCCCAGTTTGTGAATTCTGACCACAGACTTGTTGTTGCTACTCTTAGGATCCAGCTTAGGTCCAGTAGGTTACCACCTACTAGGAAAATGAGCCTGGATTTGGCCAGACTCCAAGACCAAGCTGTTTCTAAGGAGTTTGCATACAGTTTGTGTGAGGAATTTGTACATTTGGGTACAACTGCCGATCCTAATGTGATGTGGGAGACTTTCTGTGACAAGACCCTGAAGATTGCTAAGGGTTGTGTTGATGTTACCGGTGTTCCCAGAAGGAGGTGTTTCATCTCACAGGGCACCCTTGATACTATCGAGAGGAGTTGCAGCGCACGGCTCAGCGGCAACTCTGGTATGTACTGGGAACTGAGAAGGATGGTTGCGATGGCTCTGAGGGCAGATAAAGAGGCGTCTGTTAGAGGAATCTGTGAGCAAGTAACACACCATCTGGGGTCTAGCAACCCATGTCTTGCTTACAGAGGAATCGAAGCATTACACACATCCAAATCTGTTCCTTGGAGAGTCGCAGTGAGGGAAGCTGATGGAACGGTCCTTATGGATAACACTGCAGTTGTGACCCACTGGGCTGGCTACTTTGAGTAGTTGTTCAAAGTGATCCTCCGGCTAGGACGTTGGATATTTCTGGGTCCACGGTTCTTGAGGCAGATCCTCCAATTAGCTGTGAACCACCCAATCTCACTGAGATTGCACAGGTGCTGAACCAGGTGAAGGGGGGAAAGGTTGCACGGATCTGTGGTATCTGGGGTGAACTTTCCCAGGCTGGTGGTAAAGCTGTACTCCTGGCATTGCAAGCAATCTTTGCTTCCATTTGGGAGACTGGTATCATCACAACTGACTGCAAAACGGGACTTATCTGGAAAGGGAAGGGTGATCGCCTAGATTGCAACTACTACAGGGGGATAACACTGCTCTCGGTGCCGGGGTAAGGTCCTTGTTAGGGTCATCTTCAATAAGATCTGTGATCACTTGCTCACCTACCAGAGACTGGAACAGTCTGGTTTTACACCTAAGAAGTCTACCATCGACCACATTCTGGCACTGAGGGTTCTCATGGAGCACACATGTGAATATTGGCAGAGTTTCTTTGTAGCCTTTGTTGATTTTTGTAAAGTGTTCGATTCAGTTGATCGAGCTGCCCTGTGGGACATCGTAAGGGTTTGTGGATTCCCTTGAGGTTGCTGGATATCATGACCGGCCTGTACACTGGTACTGTGAGTGCTGTGCAGAGTGGAGGCAGTTTTTCCCAGTTGATTCTGGGGTTTGTCAGGGGTGTGTTGTTGCTCCCACTCTGTTCAATGCTTGTATGGACTGGGTGTTGGGCAAGGTTGTGGGATCCAGCAGTGAATCTGTTAGTGAAGAAAGATTCATGGATCTTGACTTTGCTGACTAAACTATGATCTTCGTGAGTCAATGGATGCTCTGATTGGGGCTCTGGAGAGATTGAGCGCGGAGTGTGAGTGTCTGGGCTTGCGAGTGTCCTGGATGAAAACCAAGATTGAGGCCTTCAATGACCTCTTGGGCACAGCCATCAGCAGTGTGTCTGGCTGCGGAGAGAGTGTTGACCTTGTCGAGAGGTTTACTTACCTTGGCAGTGACATTTATGTCTCTGGTGATTCTTCCTGTGAAGTCAGTACACAGATTGGGAGAGCATGGGGAGTTATGAGGTCGCTGGAAAGGGGTGTGAGGCGCTTCCTATATCTGTGCCAAAAGATGAAGGTCCAAGTCTTTAGAGTCCTGGTGCTTCCGGTCTTGCTACATGGTTGCAAGACATGGACGCTATCCAATGACCTGAGATGAAGACTGGACTCTTTTGGTACTGTGTCTTTTTGGAAAATCCTTGGGTACCATTGGTTTGACTTTGTGTCAAATGATCAGTTGCTCATGGAGTCCCGAATGAGGCGCATTACCTGCATTGTGAAGGAGCATCAGTTATGGCATTACGACCCTGTGGCATGTTGTCCCAAGGGTGATCCAGCTCAAAGGATCCTCATTGTTGGGGACCCGAGTGGCTGGACCAAACCAAGGGGTCGCCCACATAACACCTGGCTTTGGCAGATAGAGGGTCATTTCCGGAGGGTAGGACTGGACCGCGTGTCTGCCTGGGGGGTTGCTAACCAGTTGTTTCATCATGTAGTGGGTGCATGCTCCCCAACTTGACTTGTCTTGACTTGAATAAATTGCGATTTAAAAAAACACACTTTTGGTTGTGTTTGGGCCAGGGGATTAAAGGTTTCCCACTCCCACTAAGTGATTTTTGTAGACCTGAGACCTTTGAAGAATGTAGTATTCAGGCTTTTCAGTGAATAGTGAGTTTTTTGTTGTATTTTAGGCCTTAATCATAATATTTTTGTTGCTGCCATGTTGGTTGTAGTTTCAATTTTAGTTTCCTGTCATTGTGTTGGTTGGCATGTAATGCTGTTGGGCAGCTACTATAAACGTGGTGCCGCAGTCTGTTAAATAGCTTAGCTTAAAATCTGCTCAATAAAAAATTTATTTTGTGAAGATTAGACAGGAAAAGAAAAATGCGCAGTGTAGGACATTGTTTTTTGACTTTAATTTGTGGCTGTTGTTTTGAACCTTGACACTCAGATAAAAGTTCAGTTCTTTGGTATTTTTGACCCCTTCTGTTTTTCCTTTAAGAGTATGCTAACTTTCTGGTCTTTAAAAAAAACTACTTTTCAAGGTAAGCTAAAAGAATTGTCGATAAGCAGGTAAGGCTCTGGTACTTGTTAATCTACTTGTTAGTCTAATACCAATACCAAAACCCTATTCAGACGTTCCAACCAAAAGCTAAATTGAGTTATAATCAAACTAATCTTTGTTCGAATTTTTCTTAAGATGTTCTATCCTAACACTATCATAATATTACACAGTTTTTAAAATCATATTATATAGTAATTTGGTTATGAAGACTGGATTGCCTTTCCACAAATTATAAAAATGAATACGATAATTCTATTTTAAGTAAAAAAGATCTGAGTGCGATGTCACTGCATGTATCTTTTTCCCCACTGACTCCAACTCATTCATAAAGAACTTGGCAAGGAGACGTTGTACTGTGTATAACAAGAAGGTGGTGTCACCATTAAGAGTATTACCTCTGTAAAGAAAAAGACCATTTGTAAGTGATTTACAAGGACAGCTTTTTTCCTATTGTATTACTTGCATTATAAAGTGAAAGCATTTCTAATGCTGAATAGGTCAAGCAAAAGTATACACATGCCATATTTTTGTTTCAGTGAAGAAAAATGCTTTCAAAGTGTATTAAACAGATATTTAACTAAGGAAATATTGAGATGCTGAAGAAAATAAAAGTTTAAGCTGACATAAAGGAAATGGCTGATTTCTGTTTATATTTTTTAAAATTTATCTCTGATTGTGAATCAAGTGTCCCCATTGTAATGACCAGACTAGACAGCCAGACAGCCATGTGGCTAGACAGATACCAAACTGGACTTGACTCTCTTTAAGCAAAGCACTTTCTGAGTAAGACTCAGTTATTGCAAATCAAATAGCCCAGAGAGCCTGGGGTGTAGAGAAATAGTAGCGCTAACAGGACACGGTCATGGGAGATGTTCAAGTACATATTAGCCTCTGTTCATTTCCCAGCCTTTGGGATAAAGAATGAAGTCAGAGACTTCTTACATGAAGTGAAACATGAGGTGAAGGTTAGGGAGTGAGGGGGGAAGCTGTAAGAAGCAAACACAGGATGAACCAGTGAAAGTTTAACCACATGTTTAGGACATGTGGACCTGATGAGGGAGGAGAGAGACATAGAGATAGAGACTCTCTGGAGAATTGAATAGAGCTTCAGAACACTGAAGAAGAAGATGGCCAAATTCGAGTAAGTTTGACTAGAGTGAAATACTGACTGAGGTAAGATATCTCTCAAGGCACAAGACACCTCCCGTGGCCAAACAATTGAAGTACATGGACAGTTAATGAACCAGTTTAACACTCAAATTGTTGCCAGTTGTGAATAAATCCCCTTTGTTGAATCTGTAATCCAATGGGTATGGATATACTGCAGTTCTTCACTGTCTGCTTGGTTTCTCAAACTACACTTTTATTGAAGAATTAATTTTAAAATAGAAGCTGAGTTCACCATACTAGTTCCTTTTATACATTTAAATGTATCAATCATATCACCCCGTATACTACATTTGTTAAAAATGTTCATCTCCTTCAGTTCCTCCTCAAGCTTTTTAGTTATAGAATCAGCCTAGTCACTACGATATGGACTTTCACCAGGAGTGTTGTGCCTTTTGTTTTTAAAATAGTGACCAAAACTAGTACACAGCATTCCAGATAAGGTCTGCCTAATGTGTTATATAAATTAAGAATAACACCTTTTTGGTACTTCAAATTTTCTGCAACTCCAGGGAATGGTGCTCTATTTTCCTTCCTCTGCACACTGGAAGATTGACATTTCCAGTGTCCATCCACCTGGATCTACCTTTTCCTTCTCATAAGGTGTACTTTTGGGTTTTGTTGCCTCTGCATGTCCTAGCAACATCAGGAGCAGAACATGAATCAGCTGTGGATGGGATACCAGTCCATTGCAAGGCACACTCACAATGAGCCAATTAAGAGTCAGCAACATCTTTGGAATATTGTGGTATTGCGGGTCCACGGCTTCAAAAAAAAATGTCCAGTTTTAAATAAATCCAGATAGCCATGTCAGTCTCTGTTGGTGCAATTGCACGACAGTGGGGCGCTAATGAGGTAATTGGGGTGCAGGTGCGATCAATGTCAGTTGCTTCATCGGCTTCCTGCGGTGTGTGATTAAGGTGTTGCGTCCATTGTGCTATATAGTACAGGCCAGCACAGGGGGATCAGGGGACAAACAAAAATAGAGAAAAAAAAAAAAAAGAGAGTGCATTGAGGTTAAAAAATGTGAAGAGCAGTCTCGGGAGGATAACCTGGCCACATGGAAGGTGCCCTGCGAAGGAGCGTAGGCTGTGGCGCTCTAGGGTCTGGTTCGCCCCACTAAATGATTATGTCGAGTTTTAGCAAGCAGGACAGATGACATCCCTATGTATCCAAGGTACAACTGCAAGAGTGCGAAGGAAGATGGGAGGACAGCTGACTTCGGGCGGTCTGGCTGCACATTTTGGAGGCAGCTAAGATGGGGGTTTGTGGCTGCTGAATCTCCGCCGGCTACATGAGTAATGGGTGAACTGGGGAGACAAAGAAGGAGGTGGGCTGAGATCTTAAGGAGCTAATGACTGCATTTTAACATCTAATTTTAATGGATTTATTTGTTATGGATTTTTATCCCCACTTTTCATTTGGTTTTTATAGATTTATTTATGTACTGTTTTTAGAACACTGGACAGTGGGCACTTTTTTAGTTTGATTTTGACTGTTTTTAATAAAAGCACCTGAGCACTTTCCACCATCCCCTTGCTTTATGTGACATTTTTTCCCCATTTGTCAGCTCGTCTTGGTCATAACTATCAACGGTGTTGGGTTCTAGAGGCTCCTATAGGTGAGGAGGGAGTTTAGAGGGACCTGTATCATCACAATCTGAGGAAAAAGCCAGGGTACACAGAGAATATCCCATGCATATAACCAGAGAATGTACATAGTCCAAACATAGACAAGAATAGGATTTGAACCCAAGTCTTTGGAGCACTACTCGCTCACAAGGTCATAGCATGCAAATAAATGCAAAAATGGATAAAGACTAGGAAATATCAAGGAGCTCCTGAACATAATATAGCTTTATCTGGCCTCATATTATTTATAATTTATAAGATGTTAATTCAATCATGATCTTTTAAATCTAAAGGTGTATTTACTATTTCTCTGGCATACTCTGACATTTTCATTTTTCACAGAGCTGTAAAATGTATGATCACCACCAACAGGCGAATATGAACAGACTGCAGTGTCCGTCAGGACATTAATCACCCCAGTGTGCTGCGATCACATACAAACTTGGCCCCCATGCAGAGCCCCACCTGTTATCTAAGCAACAGATGGAGATTTTTTTTCGACTCAAATCCTTTCACTGCTGCAGCCATCTAGCATAATGAACATTCTGAAAACCAAGGGTCCAGCAAACGTTTTTTTTTTTTGTTTACAATTATTAAAACGTGAAGGTGAAATATTGTTATGTGTGAACTTTACCACAGTAGGAGATTGTAGTTGTCATTTTTTTTGACTTATCGGGCTTTTCAAATAGTGGTATGCAAATGTACATTTTGCTAACTTAACGGCAAGAAAACATTATATGATGTTATTGAATACCTGACAACTGAAGCACCAAATCCAAAGGGTGACAGTGCTAATGAGAAAAATACTGTAATTTTAAATGTAAATGTGACAGTACCTGTGGGAAGATGTTATGAGTAAGCTTAAAGAAAATACAAGAGCTTGCTTTTTAATCAGTGACGTTTTTGACATTAAAATTCTAGGGGGGCCATATAGACCTGAGAGAGAGAGAGAGAGAGAGAGAGAGAGAGAGAGGGAGAGAGAGAGAGAGAGGCAGAAAAGGTGTGTTCATTTTGTCAAAAGGGCTGGAGCCATTCTGAGAGGCAGGCCAAAAGTGTAGCCCATCCAAAAGTCCGGGGGAGGGCGTAATCAAGGACTTAAATAGGAGCAAACACGTGACCTACCTCCCTCGTTAAATTCATTAGCCTAGGTACATGGCCACTGGTAAGTTTAGGGAAGGACCATGGCTTGCTTCAGCTCATGGAATTGTTGAAAGTGAGTGTTACCTCAGTTTTACGAAATGAGCTGTGAGAGGCAAAGCCAACAACATGATTGTGCAGGCAGTAAGTGTGGTAGAAAAAGATCATTATAAGATATCGCACCATCAACATCAACTACTCAATACGAAGAGCAAAAGTGAAAATTAATTTTCATAAATTTCGTGATTACACACTCTAATTTGAGTCAAGAAAAAAAACAATCAGTGGGTTGCTAAACACTAGAAGTGCCATGGCCGGCAGCATTTGGCAATGTGTTTTGAAATCTTTAATTACATACAGTGTAAGGAAGTATAGGGAAGACATGCAGCCTATGTACTGTAGTACAGTGTCTTGTTTCTGTCCTTTCTTGACATCTCCTAAATTGTCACACTGCAAAAGCACATGTTGATGTAACTCATAAATTCTATTTATAAAAAAATAATTGATTTTTTTTTTATGAAGGATACCCTGTTACTGCCACAAGCAACACCAATAAACATTGGTACCCAGGTGTAAATCACTCTGTAACTCCTCCATTTTGCACTTAACCACATTTTCATGTTCTTTTATCTAAAAAAATCTCTCCTAATGCTATTATCGGCATTACTAAACATTGTTGTCTGAATGTGATTTGCTCTTCTGTTCTGCACACAACTAGAAAATACTCACCCAAAAATGTCATAATTACAATTACTGACATTGTTTTCCTATGAATAATAAAGAAAAGCAACAAATCTGAAAACTGTCAGTGCTCTAGTTTCTTCAGTTTTTAACAAAGTCTTCCGCAAAAGTGCACTGCATTACTACTCTAATAACTAATCTCAATGAATGTAAAAAATCTAGGCAGTGCGGCATAAACACAAATAATTTAATTACAATTGCACCTTTAGATAAACAACGTATTAAATCTATAACAACAGAATATAGATTAAATAAAAAATACGCACAGAGCGGCGCTAATAAAAATAACCTGATTTCTATTTCAAATACCCATAACGCACATAAAATTCAACTCTGCTCCTCCGAAACATTAAATTTGGCTTTATTAAATGTTAGAGCATTAACCAACAAGACGTTTTTCATCAACGATCTTATTAGTGATAGGAATATTGATTTAATTGCACTAAGTGAAACGCGGCTTAGCTCAGATGGTGTGGCTGTTTTAATTGAATCTGCGCCTCCGAATCACAGCTTTGCTCGTGCGGATCACAAGGGAAAGAAAGGTGGCGGTTTAGCAAACATTTACTCGAGCAGGTTAAAGTATAAAGATGTCAGTTTTGGTAAATTCAAGTCCTTTGAGTATCTTGCCATTGCTATTCATGGAGTTTCTTAGTTTCTAGTATTATCCGTGTATAGACCTCCTATTCAATTCAATGCGTCTTTCTTTGAGGAATTCTCAGACATGTCAATTGTAATTATGAACTATGACCCACTCCTAATAGTTGGCGGCTTTAACTTTCATATCAATAATCAGTGTGACCCAAAAGTAAAAGAATTTATGAACCTCCTGGACTCTTTTGATTTGAGACAGCTCGTTAGTAGGCCTACACATAAAGAAGGTCATACGTTAGACTTAGTAATTGCCAAAGGACTAAAAGTTGATGTAAAGCAGATCATTGATACTGGTCTATCAGACCATTTTCTTTTACTATTTAATATAGAAATATTGATAGAAAACATTCATAAGAAGCATATTGTTAAAAAACACTTCTTTGATTCATCAGCAGCTTCAAAAATTACAAACATTCTAAGCAACTAGTTCATTTATAGTGCTAACTACAATAGCGAGGATAATGTAAATAGTAAGATGGGAAAATGTAATACTAATGTGAGAGCTGCTGCTGACATAGTTGCACCTGAAAAGACAGTTAAAAAAATCTATGATTGATGGCCTGCTAAACCCAGGTAACTCAAAGGAATGCTTCCAACATACTTCCAGTGAAACTTGTGAGGCTATTGCTGTATTTTTCAATCAAAAAATTAATGATATTAGAAATAATACAGTAATCCCTCGCTATATCACGCTTCGACTTTCGCGGTTTCACTCTATCACGGATTTTAAATGTAAGCACATCTAAATATATATCACAGATTTTTTGCTGGTTTGCGGATTTCTGCAGACAGTGGGTCTTTTAATTTATGCTACACACTTCCTCAGTTTGTTTGCCCTGTTGATTTCATACAAGGGACGCTATTGGCGGATGGCTTAGAAGCTACCCAATCAGAGCATGTACAGTAATCCCTCCTCGATCGCGGGGGGGGGTCTGGAACGCAACATAGGTGAAAATCCGTGAAGTAGAAACCATATGTTTGTATGGTTATTTTTAGATATTTTAAGCCCTTATAAACTCTCCCACCCTGTTAACCTTATTAGAGCCCTCTAGACATGAAATAACACCCTTTAGTAAAACGTTTAAACTGTGCTCCATTACAAGACAGAGATGACAGTTCTTTCTCACAATTAAAAGAAAGCAAACATATCTTATGTTCAAAGGAGCGCCGTCAGGAGCAGAGAATGTCAGAGAGAGCGCTTGCTAAGAAAAGCAAACAATCAAAAACTCAATACGTGCTTTTAAGTATACAGAAGCACCGCGATAAAGCGGCATTTTGTAGAGGAGCGTCCGTGTCCTCTGTGCAAACAGCCCCTCTGCTCACACCCCCTCCGTCAGGCAGAGAGAGTGAGAAAGATAGAGAGAAGCAAACAAGCACCGCGCGGGAAACATATCTTATAGCATTGAGGAGTTTTAGTTAATATGTAATACATGCTCTGATTGGGTAGCTTCTAAGCCAACCGCCAATAGCATCCCTTGTATGAAATCAACTGGGCAATCAAACTGAGGAAGCATGTAACCTAAGTTAAAAGACCCATTGTCTGCAGAAAGCGGCGAACCAGCGAAAAATCTGTGATATATATTTAGATGTGCTTACATTTAAAATCTGCAATAGAGTGAAGCCGCGAAAGTCGAAGCGCGATATAGCGAGGGATTACTGTATTACATATTAACTAAAACTCCTCAATGCTATAAGATATGCATCCCGCGCGGAGCTTGATTGTTTGCTTGTCTCTGCCTCTCTCTCACCCTCTCTGACATTCTCTGCGCATGATGGAAGGGCTGCTTGCACAGAGGCTGTTTGCTTAAAAGATACTGACGCTCCTCTAAAAAAAATGCCGCTTTATTGCGGTGCTCAGCATATTTAAAAGCACACGTATTGATTTTTTGATTGTTGCTTTAATCTCGCTCTCTCTCTCTGACATTCTCTGCGCCTGACGGAGGAGATGTGAGCAAAGGGGCTGTTTGCTTAGAAGATACTGACGCTCCTCTAAAAAATACCGGCAAACTTAAAAGCACACGTATTGATTTTTTGATTGTTTGCTTTTCTTTGCGAGCGCTCTCTCTCTCTCCCTCTGAAATTCTCTGCTCCTGAAGAGAAGAAGATCTATTTGCATTCTTTTAATTGTGAGAAAGAACTGTCATCTTTGTCTTGTCATGGAGGACAGTTTAAACTTTTGACTAAAGGGTGTTATTTCATGTCTAGAGGGCTCTTATAATGTTAACAGTGTGGGAGAGTTTATAAGGGCTTAAAATATATAAAAATAACTACACAAACATATGGTTTCTACTTGCGGATTTTCGTCTATCGCAGGGGTTCTGGAACGCAACCCCCGCGATCGAGGAGGGATTACTGTATAGTATATCTACCCAACACTGCAGATCCTCTTAAGCCCTAGTATTCCGTTATAAACAAATTAAACTCTTTCACCAGGATAGATTTACCTGATTTACACAAAATAATTTCTCAACTGAGACCCTCCACCTGCATCCTTGACCCAATACCAACAAGTTTTTTCAAAGAAGTATTGGGCATGCCAATTGATAGTATTCTTGACATAGTAAACTTGTCATTAGATACGGGGGTCTTCCCAGACTGTCTTAAGACTGCTGCAGTTAAACCCCTACTCAAGAAAAATAATCTTGACCCCTCTGCTTTTGAAAATTTTAGACCAATTTCTATTCTGCCTTTCTTAAGCAAAATTCTAGAGAAGGAAGTCATTATGCAGCTAAATGACCAACTCAATAAACATGCTATTCTCGATAAGTTTCAGTCGGGTTTCAGAACAAATCACAGTACAGAAACTGCCCTCGTTAAAGTAGTAAATGACTTAATGCGGCCATTTATCTGTTCTCATCCTCTTAGATCTGAGTGCCACATTTGATACCATTGATCACAATATTCTTAGAAATTGCCTCAGTCAATGGGTGGGCCTCTCTGGTAGTGTCTTAAATTGGTTTGAACCGTACCTGGCAAGTAGAAAATTCTTTGTTAGTTATGGTAATCATAACTCAAAGACACATGATATCCTATATGGTGTTCCACAAGGCTCTATCCTGAGTCCGCTGCTCTTTTCAATTTACATGCTTCTGTTAGGTCAGATTATCTCGGGGCATAATGTGAGTTACCACAGCTATGCTGATGACACACAGCTGTATTTATCAATAGCACCTGATGACCCAGACTCTGTTGTTTCACTAACACAATATCTTACTTGTGTTTCTAAATGGATGAATGGTAATTTTCTCAAGCTGAATAAAGAGAAAACAGACATTTTAGTGATTGGCAATAATCGATATAATGAGGTTATTAGAAATAAACTTGATACATTAAGATTAAAAGTCAAGAAGGAGGTAAAGAATTTGGGGTAACTGTTGACTGTGACCTGAATTTTAAATCTCATATTAATCAGATCACTAGGACAGCATTTTTTCACTTAAGAAATATAGCAAAAGTTAGACCACTTATATCATTGAATGATGCTGAAAAATTAGTTCACGCTTTTGTTTTCAGTAGACTAGATTATTGTAACTCACTCCTCTCAGGACTACCCAAAAAGACATAAATCATTTGCAACGAGTGCAGAATGCAGCTGCTAGAATCCTAACTAGGAAAAGAAAATCCGAGCACATTTCTCCAGTTTTGATGTCACTACACTGGTTACTGGTGTCATTCAGAATTGACTTTAAATTATTACTGTTTATGGTTTAAAAAGCCTTAAATAATCTTGCTCCATCTTGTATATCGGAATGTCTGACACCTTATATTCCAAATTGTAACCTTAGATTTTCAAATGAGTGTCTGCTTAGAATTCCAAGAGCTAAACTTAAAAGAAGTGGTGAGTCAGCCTTCTGCTGTTATGCACCTAAAATCTGGAATAGCTTGCCAATAGGAATTTGCCAGGCTAATACAGAGGAGAACTTTAAAAAACTGCTAAAAATACATTACTTTAACATGGCTTTCTCCTAGCTTCATCTTAGTTGAATCCTGATGCTCTGCATATTCAATTAATTATCATTACTATTCATGGTGGCTCCAAAATCTGCACTAACTCCTACTCTCTCTTCTGTTTTTTTTCCCAGTTTTCTGTGGTGGCGAACGGCACCAACACCACCTTATCAAAGCACCATGACGTCCCTACATTGATGGATTAAAAGCCAGAAGTCTACATGACCATCATCATCAAGTCCTACCATGAGAACCCTAAATACAAAGTGGACTGGTCATTTATGTTAGGTAGAATGCCTAGAGGGGGCTGGGTGGTCTCATGGTCTAGAACCCCTGCAGATTTTTTTTTTCTCCAGCCGTCTGGAGATTTTTTTATTTTTTCTGTCCTCCCTGGCCATCGAACCTTACTTTTATTCTATGTTAATTAGTGTTGTCTTATTTTAACTCTTACTTTGTCTTTTTTTTCTCTTTTCTTTATCATGTAAAGCACTTTGAGCTACATTAATTGTATGAAAATGTGCTATATAAATAAACGTTGTTGTTGTAAAAACATTACTATAAATTCACTTGAAATGATATTTGCACAACTTGGAATATGAAGTACACAGGATTAACTTGGCATGAGGTAAGGAGAACATGTAAGATGGAACATTGTGGACAGAGCAAGCTGTGAGTGAAGAGCACAGTGCTAGCTGGCAGTCCCTCACAATGTTTTCACAGACACAGCAGACCCGACAATGTATGCAAATATGAGAATAAGCAGAGGGCTCCTCCTGATCTTAATGAGGAGACAGCACAACTTTTAATTCTCATTTACATGTGTCTTTTTTCAGGCATAGACTGAAAACTGAAACCTTATGGAAAGAAATAAAAATATTATTCAGATTTAAAATGTTCAGGTAAAACCATGGATGCTTCTAATTGGTTAAAGCCATGTAAAAATACCTTAATAAACAGTATCTTTGATATTAATAAGACTTATAAAGCATCAGTGACCACACCAGTAGTGAATTCATTATTTACATTATTGACCCACTGACACTGAGTACTTTCAGCCAACAAATTATTCAACAGAAATGTGTCAAGAAACACTATTGGGACTCCTTTATACCAACAGCTATATACTTTCATAATGTGTCACTGAGAGTGTGACTTCAAAGTCAGAAGTTATCTTTTTAATGTACTTTTTTGTGTTGTTTCAGACCATAATCTATCTATCTATCTATCTATCTATCTATCTATCTATCTATCTATCTATCTATCTATCTATCTAACCTGTGGATAAATAATCTTTTACAGTGTGTATCTGCAATGTATAAACACATTAACAAAGGCTTTGTTTGTAGCACTAAGTGACTAATAGACATTATCTAGCAAGCCCTTAAAGCCCCATTCAAAATGGTTACTACATGGCCATAATAGAATGAATGATTAAACTTAATTCAGTTATACTTTTTCAATTTTTTACTACTATTAATTGTACAGTATTTCATTATTTCATCACAGCTTTTTTCCAAATCCTTAGAGGGAAAAAATAACAAATGACACAAGTGAGAAGTGATAGACAAGTTTTCCATACACTCTAAAAAGAACAAAAATCCATATGCAATAATAACATCGTGAGATGATGACTCCCATAGCTGAGTCCAGTATCAGTTTCAAATGTTTAACTACCTGTATAAAGAAATCAATGTAGCCTATTAATATTATACTGTCCATTACTGCGTTTCTTTCCCGGAAAATATTTTCAGTGAAGCCATAGTCTTTGAAACAAAATAAAAATTAAAGATATCAGTCACTGTGCATCCATTTTTGATCCTGCCTAATTTAATTTATGGTTTGTGGAGGTTCATTGGGTATAACGCAGGAGTTAACTTTTGGGCATAGCATCAGTCTATTGCAAGGCTTTTTTTCTAATTTGCTTTACACAAATCATTTATTAAGACTAATTATCAATAGAACTTTAATCATTATTTCTTGGCTAATAACTTCACCCAACACAACTTACAAGACCAGGGTGCAGTACAATTGTTTCCATGCATTTTTATAAACAGAATCATAGTGAGGGTAGGTGGCTTGCCAGGGTCACATAATGAGCTGAGGGCAGGAACTGCTTGAGGAATTTTCTAGTTTATATTCTGTCTTTTGGATAATTGGTGGAGTTCTGTCTTGCATGCATTATATCCAAGGCTCTCAGCAGCCTTGAGGTGAACAAAACTGTGGTCTGAACATAGACAAATGAATAAATGAGTGCAGTTCTCATCTTATAGTATAGGTTTTTTTTTTTGGTTCTTGCTGAAAATTGTCACTGGCAAAATAGTCACTTTTCAAAATGAGTTATGCAAAGTGTGGAAGAAAATTTATTTTAAACAGACACCCTCTCACTGGAATGCTCTGATTTAAGCAATAAAACACAGGCAGGAGAAAGCGCCAATCATTATTCTTTATCTAAATCTTGCAAGAGGGAACAAGTGCATATATTATTAGCAACACATTACAAAAGAAAAAAAGTGTCCTCTGTGCTATATTTATACAATTCTTTGAATAGGTCACTACTCAAAAGGGAATTCATTACATAATCAGAAAACTATAAACATGATTGGTTACACCCAGTTACTAACAGGAAATGATACCTTAAATGACCACAATTTATCCTCGTCCACCAGGTTGATTGATAGACTTGTTAGCTTAGGGTGTACGTGACTTTTTAAATGTATTATTATTATTCTTTTCTTAAGAGACGTGTGAGTTTTTTCATGTTTATCCTGTTTCTCATGGTTTATAGAACAATCGTCTAACTTATAATCTAGCTAGGTAGATCAACAGGAATCTTAGTACCATGCAAAATAAAGAAAAATGATTACACTATAAAATATTGCATTTTCTCTTAAGGGTAAAATAACAAAAAATTAATCTACCATAGTGAATAATAAAATAACAGTATCAGCTTTTAAGAATACGTTCAAAAGGATATGAGACTCAGACACATGCTAGGTGCACATTGGACCAGGATTCAAATTCAAATTACAAAAGCAGATATCAGAAACAAAGAGAACAAGAACACCTTTAATTAATTTGGAAAATATAATAGATATTGATCTTTGTTCCTGTTAGAAGCAAATAAAATAAGCAAAATAAAAGTGCTTTAGGCATCATATGGCTGGGGCAACACTGCAGGGTAGTAGAGTACAATGTTAGTTAATGAAGTAAATGTGTTCAGGGAATATGGTTCATTATAAGAGTCTTTGTTAATAGAGGAAAAATTGACATATATGGATATGTCTTTTAAGTTTTCTTGGCAAGGGTGATGGGGGCTTTAGGCTTCACAAGCTCCTATCTGCTTCTTTCACTTAGACATTCACAACACCGTCTGTACCTCACATCTCTGTTGGGCTTAGAGGCAACACCATACGCCTCACTTTCCTAAAACTCTTTTAGGCAACTCAAGCCAAGATCCTTAAGAAGACAGACCTTTGGCCATGCACATGGATTAATGGACTTTAACAGCAGGGAAGCATCTTTGAAGTATTTGCAGGTAGGTAAACACTCTCCCTTCACAGTCTTCTTCCAGGCTCTATACTGGTTCCTTTTCTGGCCAGCTGGTAACCCCAATGATTTTCTTATGTGGTGTTACTTTTCTCCAGGTTATTACTTTTTAAAAAAATATGAATACATCTACAGGATCTGTGAAATAACCAAGCACAATATAAACAGCATACAATGATGATTCTGAGTAAGGAAGCTGCTCAATGACTACAACCACAGTGGACTGGTACTGAATTTGTGCAAGTACCAAAGGGCATTTTATACAGACTGTGTTATAAAAAAGCTAATTTTCAGAGGATTCATTAACTGAGGTAGTACTGTATAGGGTGGTTCAGATCTCATTATGTAATTTTCATTACACTATAACTTATTAAGTTTTTTACATAGAAAATCACCCAAAAAATCCCGGACCATCGAGAAGTGTGCGAACTGACGACATGAAGAATCGTCTTTGTGCTGAACTGGAATCGTCCCTGCATAAATCAAAGTCATCCAGATGATCTGGATCTGCATAATTAGATCTGGACCGCCCTGTACACTGAAAAAAGCTGTATTTTCATATGAAGGCATCAGGTCCTTAAACATTATTGTAGTAATAATAGTAGTAGTAGTTGTACTATTGCCAAAGTGAAATTCTTATTTGCTTTTCTAACTAACATGCTTTCTGCCTTCATAATATTGATGTAGATAGGAAAAAGAACAGTGATTATTAAAACATTGCAATTAGGCTGCAGTACATCCATCCATCCATCCACCCATTATCCAACCCACTATATTCTAACTACAGCGTCACAGGGGTCTGCTGGAGTCAAACCCAGCCAACACAGGACGCAAGGCAGGAAACAAACTCCAGGCAGGGCGCCAGCCCACTGCAGGGCACGCACACACACACACACATCCACACACCAAGCACACACTAGGGACAATTTAGGATCGCCAATTAATAGAAACACTTAATGTATTTTAGTTAAAGGATAAAGTGGTGGAGAATCAAAAGAGGAAGCTGGTTAAACTGGTTTAGGGAGTAAGCTTTAAATGAAGTGCAGTCATTTCAGAGAGTGAAGGAATGGTTGAAGAATAGCAAAGTTATATTTTAAACAGGTGAAGCGGTGTTGGGTAGGACAACAAAAAGCAGACTGCAGACAAAGAGACATGGTGGTGTAATAGGGAGGTACAGAATGTGATAAAGGCTAGGAGGCAAAGAAGTGGTACCAATAAAGGAAGGAGGAAAACAGAGAAATATATAGGCAGACAAACAAGGAGACAAAGAGGGCAATAACAAGCTTTGGAGGAGATTATGAAAAACAGTAGTCAAAACACAAGGGAAGACGTAAAGGAGGCACTGAAAAGAATTAAAATTGGAAAGGAAACTGGACTGGATGAAATATCAACAGAAATGTTGAAGAGCTTAGGAGAAGGTGGAGTAGATGTGTGGTGGAAGATCAATGAACAGGGGAGAATACCAGAGAAGTGGAGGAACAGTGTGAACACTGTACCAATTTATGGGGAGGAAGGTGTTATTCAGGTTTGTGGAAACTATACAGGGATAAAACTGAAGTTACACTCAATGAAAATTTGGGATAGAATTATAGAGAGAAGGCTTAGGGAAGAGCCCACCGTAGGCTAGGAGCAGTTTGGTTGTATGCCAAGAACAGGGACACCTAATGCAGTCTTTGAATTGAGACAACTCATAGAGAGGCATTGAGAATAACAGAAAGGCTTGCATATAGTGTTTATTGAAATTGGAGAAGGCATCAATTGATCTGGAGGTCCATGAGAGAGAAAGGAGTACCAGAGAAGTATGCAAGAATTGTACAGGATATGAATGAGGGAGTGAGGACTCGGGTTAAAAGCAGTGGTAGGGTAACAGACAAGATCCCAGTTTGAGTAGGTTTGCGCCAGGGATCTTATTTAACTCCTTACGTCTTTGATGTAGTTATGGATGTTTTAAGTCATGGGATTAAGGACAAATGCATATTTTTTGCTGACGACATTATGTTGTGTAGCACTAGAAAAGAGGAATTGGAAAGGTCGTTTGAAGAATAGAGAAGGGCTTTACAAGATAGAGGGTTGAAGATAAATAGAAAGAAGACAGAAAACATGAGGTTTAATGCTGATCAGGATTTAGATGTTAGCTGCAGGGAGAGCTATTGAAAAGAGTTTGATAAGAGTGGATAAATTTAAATATCTAGCATCAGTGGCAGCCCAAGATGGAAAACTAGAGGTAGAGACAATCCATAGAGTTCAGCTGTCCGTCGCTCCAGTCTCTTCATTCCCTTCCTTGCTTTGCTACTGGATTAATTTCTCCCTGCTGATAACTGCAGCATTTTTATTTAATCCACGGCTTCTCTGCTGTTTTATTGTTCATTTATTACGATTATAGTTTTGTGTAGGTATTTTAGACTTACTTTATATTGTTCAGGTACCCATTTCCTTTATCGTTCCAACCGTACCACCATTAACATGTTTATCAATGTGATTACTATCAATCAAAGAACTGTCACTTACTGAGTGGTTTCCATGGCCGGAGATGGCACCTGCCTTTTCCATTCTCTGTGTTACATATTGCACGGCCATATCAGGCTCACTCTTGATATCCGAAGGAACATTGTGTCTTAGGTATTGAATGACTGGGACAGGTTCAAGGTGTGGACTGATGACGATACTGGAGATAATTATACTACACAGGGGCACTATAAGAGTGAAATGCTTAAGCCCTTCACCTATGGTTCTGCATGTGAGTTGATGGCTGCCGCTGAAATGTTCGGTTGTCGCTTTCAAGTGTACTGAAATGGCCAAATATTTTACACCTTTGGACAACCGCCAATGCCTCTTAAACATCTTAGATTCACAGGTGACGATTTCAGTAGTGGAAACTTTGATGTTTATGATTGTTTAAACTCTCAAAAGCTGGATGTGAAGTTATCGATGAAACTGGTTGTATACTTACAACGCTTGACAGATGCCGAATGTCACTTCAACACAAGTCCTGAAAATACTGTCGTAATTGTAACAAACCATGAAACTCAAACCGATTATGACAGCAGCAATCCAAGCTGTGAAATTTGATGCAAAATTGCTTTTCACATGGCCAACTGTATGTTGCATGCTAAAGAGTAAGGTCAGCACACAACTTGGTCATATTACAACTGGAGGGCCGAATTGACAATATGGTATACAAACAGATCCTTAACAAATAATTATTGGTATATTTTCCCTCAGTTTAAAAAGGTGTACTTTTCTTCTTAATTTAATTAATCCTACATTTCCGGCGCCGCATCCGAGTGGCAGCCTTTCCAGCAGCTCCGTATATGACTTTATCTTTTTACCTTTTTATCTCTATTTTTCTCTATTTCATTGATCACTTCTACCACTTTTTTTATGTGGAATTGCTCCCTGGACACTTTTACACATTTTTACTATTTGACATGGATTGTTACACTCCGAGAATTGCCTATTCAAGTAGTCAGCTTAAAGCACTGAGAAGAAATGCTTATGCCGGTGTGGTTCCTTATTTACCTGACGAGGTAAGAAGACGATATCGGGGCAGCCGAGCCGCGCAAAGATAAAAAATAAGATTAAATTGAGACAACTTGAGAGAAAATGGCATTATAAACCGTCGGTGCCTTCTGTGATCCTGGGAAATGTAAACTCACTACCAAATAAGATCGACGAACTGGCTGTGCTGGTGAAAAATGTCAGAACCTACAGAGAATGCAGCTTGCTGTGTTTTAGTGAAACGTGGCTAACGTCTATCATCCCAGATGCTAACGTGGAGCTACCGGGTTTAGCACAGTTAGAGCGGACAGAGACGCAAGTACCTGTGGAAAGAAGAAAGGAGGAGGACTCGCTCTCTATGTCAATACAAAGTGGTGCAACACAGGACATGTAAACGTTAAAATCTCCACTTGCTGCAGGGACATCGAACTGTTGGCCGTAAGTCTGCGCCCCTATTACTTGCCCAGAGAGTTTGGACACGTGATTGCTGTTATTGTTTACATCCCCTCAAGCGCGCGAGATGGCGAGTGACATCATCCATTCCGCAGTTGCTAAGTTACAAACGCAGCACCCTGAGGCACTTGTGCTAATCGCTGGAGACTTTAACCATGTAACGCTGGATAAAACATTACCTGCCTTCTCCCAGTATGTGGATTGTAACACTCGGGGAAACAGGACTATTGACCTACTATATGCAAACGTTAAAGACGCATACAGCGCCACCCCACTGCCTGCGCTTGGGAAAGCAGATCATAACCTGGTTCTGCTTCAGCCTCAATACAAACCAAGAGTGAGGCGCTACCTACAACCACACGCTCATTCAGGAAGTGGTCCCTGAGGCAGAGCAGGCTCTGAGAGACTGCTTTGGAACTACAGACTGGGATATATTGCTGAGATCACATAGTGAGAACATTGAAGAGGCTGTTGAATGCACAACTGATTACATCAACTTCTGTATGGACATTGTAGTTCCAGTAAGAACAGTATGCTGCTATGCTAACAACAAGCCATGGATTACAAGTGACATCAAGGGCCTTTTGAACCAGAAGAAAAGGGCTTTTAAAGGTGGTGATAAGCATGAGCTGAAGTGCGTGCAGAAGGAACTCCGAGTCCAGCTCAGGGCGAAAGAGCAGTACAGGAGAAAGCTGGAGCAGAAGTTGCAGAACAACAGTATGAAGGAAGTGTGGGATGGGATGAAGATTATCACTGGCTGCAGCTCGAGCGGGTGCCGCCATCGAGACAGACGTGGAGAGAGCAAACCAAATGAACAACTTCTTTAATAGGTTTGATCACAGTAACCCACTCTCACCTCGAGTACTGCATCCTCCAACCATCCTTCTGCTGATACCAGCATAGGTGAGACATCCCCACCCACAATTACAGCAGCCCAGGTGAGCAGAGAGCTGAAAAGACTTTGTGCCAGCAAAGCAGCGGGTCCAGATGGTGTATCACCACGATTGCTGAAGGCCTGTGCGCTGGAACTGGGGAGTCCTCTACAGCGCATCTTCAACCTGAGCCTGTAACAGGGGAGAGTCCCAGGCTTTGGAAAACATCTTGTATCACTCCTGTCCCAAAGGTATCACGTCCTAGTGAGCTGAATGACTTCCGGCCTGTTGCTCTGACGTCACATCTGATGAAGACCATGGAGCGGCTGCTGCTTCACCACCTGAGGCCACAGGTCCGCCACGCCTCGACCCTCTGCAGTTCGCATACCAGGAGAAGGTGGGAGCGGAGGATGCCATCATCTATATGCTACACGATCCCTCTCCCACCTGGACAGAGGCAGTGGTGCTGTAAGAATTATGTTTTGGACTTCTCTAGCGCCTTCAACACCATCCAACCTCTGCTCCTTAGGGATAAGCTGACTGAGATGGGAGTAGATTCACACCTTGTGGCATGGATTGTGGACTATCTTACAGACAGACCTCAATATGTGCGTCTTGGGAACTGCAGGTCTGACATTGTGTGCAGCAATACAGGGCACCGCAGGGGACTGTACTTTCTCGGTCCTGTTCAATCTATATACATCAGACTTCCAATATGACTCGAGTCCTGCCACGTGCAAAAGTTCGCTGATGACACTGCTATTGTGGGCTGCATCAGGAGTGGGCAGGAGGAGGAGTACAGAAAGTTAATCAAAGACTTTGTTAAATGGTGCGACTCAAACCACTTACACCTAACACCAGCAAGACCAAGGAGCTGGTGGTGGATTTTAGGAGGCCCAGGCCCCTCATGGACCCTGTGATCATCAGAGGTGACTGTGTGCAGAGGGTGCAGACCTATAAATATCTGGGAGTGCAGCTGGATGACAAATTGGACTGGACTGCCAATACTGATGCTCTATGTAAGAAAGCTCAGAGCAGACTATACTTTCTGAGAAGGTTGGCATCCTTCAACATCTGCAGTAAGATGCTGCAGATGTTCTACCAGACGTTGTGGCGAGTGCCCTCTTCTACGCGGTGGTGTGCTGGGGTGGCAGCATAAAGATGAAAGACGCCTCACGCCTGGACAAACTTGTTAAGAAGGCAGGCTCCATTGTAGGATTAAAGTTGGACAGTTTAACATCTGTGGCAGAGCGACGGGCACTAAGCAAACTCCTGTCAATCATGAAGAATCCATTGCATCCACTTAACAGGATCATCTCCAGGCAGAGGAGTAGCTTCAGTGACAGACTTTTGTCACTGTCCTGTTCCACTGACAGACTGAGGAGATCGTTCCTCCCCTACACTATGCGACTCTTTAATTCCACCCGGGGGAGTAAATGCGAACATTAATTTTATTTTAATTCTTTTCATTTTTATTACTATTTAATTTAATATTGTTTCTTTGTATCAGTATACTGCTGCTGGATTATGTGAATTTCCCCTTGGGATTAATAAAGTATCTATCTATCTATCTATCTATCTATCTATCTATCTATCTATCTATCTATCTATCTATCTATCTATCTATCTATCTATCTAATAAAAATTTTAAGGCAGTACTTCGCCGCTGCAAAGCGCAGGTATTTTGCTAGTTTTGTATAAAGTGAATCTGTAAAACTAAAAGACCATTGCATCATGGTCAGTGAAGGATAACTGGTCATTGATCACTACCACAAGGTTGCATACTGACTTGGTTTGTGTTAGTTATAATGTGTTTAACTGACGGGATGGCTGAAATAGTAAGGAGCTCCATCTTTGTCAGGTTAGGCTGGTTATGGTTTTTTATGACCCAGGTAGAGATGACAATGAGACATACTAATACAGTATAGTATAGCCCTCTAAAGGGAATGATAGGTAAACCTGCGTATTATCAACATATCACTAATATGAGAAACCATCAGACTGGATGATGGGGCCAAAGTGAGGAGGTGTATAGAAAGAAGAGGAGAGGACCCAGCTCTGATTTCCTGGGGCACTCCTGTGCTTGCCTGGTGCCCCCTTCACACCTCTCCTGACCAGAACAATTGGCTGGATCTGCACAAGAGATAGTACTCAAAATACCTGAGGGTAGTTCCAGTGATGTCATAGTCAAAGAGGATGGAAATGAGGATCTGATGGTTGACTGTACTGAAGGCAGAAGAACAGATGACATTTTGAGAGATCTAGGCAATGTGATTATGTGTGGACAACAGTGAGTAGGGTCAATTCAGTTCAATGGTCCATTTTCAGGCCTGACTGATTAGGATCAAGTTGTCTGTTCTGTAGAAAGAAGGAAGAGAGTTGGTTAGAGACAGCATGTTTAAGTGTTTTGGATGGAAAGGAGAGGAGGGACAAGTCTGTAATTACCAACTTAAGATGGGTCAAGTGGACTTCTTGAGAAAAGCAGTTACTGGGGCATCTAATATATTATGGAAGTTCAATGTGGTGACTGAGGTGTTGAATTGTGTAACTGCAGAAATGAGTGATGGAAAGATAGCCTAGAAGGAATGTGACCATCACCAGATGCTATTCATATGCAGCAGCTTGGTATCACATGGCTTCAAACTGACTGGTAGTATGATGACTTAAGATTGAGGTTGAAAGCATTAGTGGAGGAGAGGGTGGAGAAAGTTAAGAGTGTTATACCATGTTCAGGAAAGGGCAGACAGGCTAATAAGGAAAATGGATGCAAAGCATCAGGAGTTAAAGAGCTAAAGTGTGGAGTCAGTGGTGGGTTTGTTGAGTGAGGTTAGAAGCAGACAAGAAGCTACAAGTATCAGAGGTTTTGTGATTATGTGCAGACAACACTAGGTGAAGACTACCTGCTATGAAAATTATAGAAACCCACTTGACTCTCCAACACTTAGATAACTAATATTCATTTATACATGTTTTTTAGAAAACACGGACAAGACTGAAATCATGGATTAAAGACATAGGTACAATACATATGAC
Organism: Polypterus senegalus; assembly: GCF_016835505.1. Classification (NCBI taxonomy): domain Eukaryota; kingdom Metazoa; phylum Chordata; class Cladistia; order Polypteriformes; family Polypteridae; genus Polypterus; species Polypterus senegalus. The sequence goes on from NC_053161.1 coordinate 146,315,692, forward strand.
TTTAAATGGGTAATGACGATGTTTGGATTCAATGCCGTCTCCGAATCAAGGAAGGTTTGGGCACTAACCTCCCACCACCCAACAGATAGTTCTGCAAAAATTAAACAGGTATTAAACTTGTCTCAGGGAAGAGTTAGCGAAATTTAATCAATATCAAGAAGAGGAATGAATCATAGTGAAAAATAAAGCACACCACAATATTCTCAAACTTGCTTAATTCAGTCCAGTTTTTTAGCTGTAGAAATTGTTGAGGGAGTACGTAAAAGTAACATTATAAAGTACTGTACAGTTTGAATATCGTAATAGGCCAAAAGGATTAAAAAGGCAATCAACAATCATTTGAACAAGTAAATCATCTGAACAAGAAAAGAAGAACACTTTAATGTATATTTTTTTCAGAAATCACTACTGAGGAAACTTCTAAATTGGGGAAGCTAGTAAATGCTACATTTTTATTTACAAAACATGACTGGTCAACCCTGCAAACTAAAGGTCTGCTAGTTAATGTGCCATCACAGGCAAATTAATGGAAGCAATTAACAAGCAAGATGGAGAATCTGCTCTCTAGTGTAGGTGCGTTAATGGCCAGTAGGCATGAATTTTAAGGTCATGCATCATATTTTACTAATATGAGAAAACAGGAAAAGTATTTGATTTTAAAGAATTGTATGATTTTAGGTACAGTACCTTGGGTTTCAAATGGCTGTAGATGCAGTAGCCCACAAGATATTACTAATCGAACTACAGGAGACAGGAGTTCAGCTGGGTACAGAATTGGGTGGAGCACAAGAAAACTAGTTGAGAATAAATATTAAGTCTTATAGATATTATTGCTTGAGACACAGCTTTGTTTAAATAATATGAGTGACTTAGATAAAAATATGTTAGGAAGTAGTTCAATTTTTAGGTAATGTTAAATTAGATTGATTAAATGGACACTTATTTTCAGACAATCGTGGGCATAGTTCACTTATTGGTTAGGCATCGACAAGTGAAGTTTAATATAAATAAAGGTAAAGTCATACACAGGAAGCAAAACAAAAGTACACAATGGGTACTTTAAACGGTATAAACTACACTTTATGGGTAAAATCTAGACGTTCTTGTAAATCCATCACTGCTTTTATTCAGACTATATGCAAAGTATTTAAACAAGAGGTGGAAAGAGACCTAGTCCAAGACAGAAATAAGGTTGTAAAGCGCCTAACACAAGACTGCGCACACAACAGATACATATATGACCTTGTCAATGTATCCAGGCCATCCCCACCTGAAAGGGACAATGGGAATACTTGAATTAGTTCTTTGTTGGTTTGACGACGTTGACACCTGCCTACTGTGATGGGCTGCCTCAGGGGTTTAGTTTATCACTAAGGATGCATAGCTATTGTGACAGTAGATGGCGCTATACCAGCACTTAACCCAACACAGACAAACACAGGAGGCACACTGATGAAAAAAATAAATGTTTTTATTTTGTTCACCTCGTGGGAAACGCCTTCCTAGTTTCCCACAGGCACAACAAAGTCTCAAGCACAATACTTAATACTTTTATCTTTTTCTTCTTCTCTATTTTTTCTCCATTCTTCCTCAGCAAGCTTTGTCTCCCTCCTCCTGACTCTGGCTCTCGGAATAATGACTGCTGGCTCCTTTTATAATGCCCCAGAAGTGTCCCAGGTGCTCATTGACCTTCCAGCAGCACTTCCGGGTGTGGTGGAAAACCTGCCCAAGAGGGCTCAGCAGCTGTTACAGCACCCCCTGGCGGCACCCCCGGATCCCAACAGGGCTGTAGATAACTCCAACTTCCATGAAGCCCTGCAAAATTCCTTGACACCACTGCAACCCATGGGGGCTGCCATCTAACATCCCTGGGGAGGTACTGTTCTGCCCATGTTTGCTCTCCTGGTCCTCTCCGTGACGAGGCATCCCAGCTGGACAAGGACCCCAGCCGTCTGTGACACTATGTATAGCTTTACATTCCACAATGTAAATAGGTATAAGGAACCTACTTGTGGCATATTCAGGAGTGTAACAAGGGTCTGGTAAGAAACAGTGGTGCAGTGGCACTGAAGTAGTCTACGAGTCCTGTGAGGCACCATACAAACCTTTGAGGAATATAACCTCCACTCTCCCACTGTTAGTCCGTAGCTGCAGAGTAGAAGTAGTTTTCTGAAATCTTTATTCTCAGGCCCCCTATTTAATGTTAAAGTAGAGGAGTACTTAATGGAGAAGGGTGTTGAAGTTCATATGACTACAGGCCAGCACACATGGCACGTGGAGCATAGCCACTATCGCAATACACTTCTTGTTTAGAAGGTTGAGATTGGTGTTGGAAAATGCTGAAACCAAATAAAAAGCACTGCAGATACTCGAGGTCATCTTTTGTTGATCAGCATTTGTCATTGGCATTTGGACCTTCTGAACAAACAGTAAGGAGAGAGTTTTTCTTGTTATAAGTTATACAGAAAAGTGGTGGGATTGATTTTTGGGTGAGCTCAACATTTAAACTTTTTCTTTTTGTATATAACTTTTTTATATATTTTCCCTTACAAGCATTTTAAATGGAAAGAAAAAGAGGAATTGCATTATTGATTTTTTGGTCTTCCTTTTTTTGCTTGTGTTTGATTTTTGTGTTATCTGGACTGTTTTATATTTATTTCCACTGTTTTTTACACCATCATATTTCTCCAGATATTCGTTTACTCACTAAGTCTGTCAGTTATAACTGCAAATGCCCAAGGACTAGGTACATATAAGTGTTCAAAGTCATGAGGCATCACACCTACCAATATACCTAAAGCAAAACCCCCTTACTTCTCCCTCCGTAAATCCTCATTCCGACCTCACATCATTCCACCAGTTGAAAGTTTAACCTAATTTATTTGGCTCCAAGGTTGATGAACTGTTTGGAAAGGTATGACTTTATACCCCGAGGTCAAGACCACATCTGGGTTGACATCATGAACTGATTCTTAGATCCTGTTTGCTATGCAGTAGCCCGAGGTCACATGCCTGGAACTCTCTCTGATGGCCCAGTTGTTCCTGAACTGGGAAACACCAGCTTAATACTTAAAGGAATGGGCAGCCCCCAGGTCACCAAGATAATGGCTTGGTACTGCCACTTATTGAATTTCTGTATTAGTTAGGCCAAAGGGCAGCTAGTGACATATTTTTGCCTATTATTTTGATATTTTGTCTATCTTCTGTATTATCGTAGTATTTTCCTTTACTTATCCTTTACCTGTTTTCTCAAGGGTAAGTGTTCTCGTCAAGTTCATTATTGCGTTGGTCTGCTGTTGCACTTTAAGATGAACACACACATACATAGCTATACGCATACTCACAGACCCTAACCACAACAGTGTCCCATTAATGACACACACACACAATGATTAACCTTTAGCACTTTAAACCACACAAGTGCTTTAGGAATAACACAGCCTGTCACTCAGCACTTCAAGAGACTTACTTATTATCGGCACGAACAACATACGATGGTTTAATGATATCTTGACCTAAATATTACTCTTGGTCTACAAAAATACATTTAAACATACAAAGACTCAGCACTCTTGACTATAGGCCATTTATCAGCCAAGAATACCTTCTTCACGTACTGTTCCAACTATTGAGTGGAGCTCCTCACTCACAGCCAAAATAAACCTTGCAGCACAGAGGTAATGGCAAATCTCCAGCTGCACCAGGTGCTCAAAGAAATCTAACTTATTACTTCAATCACTCTATAGACATTAAGACAAAGCATAGAAAGTTAAAAGCAGCTTGGTATTTATTACAAGAATAATAATAATACCACTGGGATAAAGAATAATAGAAAATAAGTACTGATAGGAAAGTCTAAATATATATATAGTCTTTAGGAAAAGCTTACAAAAAAAGTAGAGATGGCAAGGATGAATGTCCCAGGGAGGTGTTTGATTTAGCAATCGATGTTCATGATGCCTTTCTGACGACCGGTGTCGTCTTCGTCCATTCCTCTTCTTCTTCTTCTTCACTTTCTTCTTCTTCTGACGTGGCTTTCAAAATGAGATATATTTATTATAAAATGTCATGCCATGGTTTCACAACACATGCACATGATTGGCTGGCTGTCAATATGATTGAATTAATTCACTGACGGTTTTCCCAAACAATAAAATTTTTATGTTCTCTGAGGTGTTGGTAGATCTTCCTTTCCCTGGCTGTAAAATAATTAGGCATGGCTTAGCCTTCCTTTCCCAGGTTATAAAGTAACTGAGCCACCAGCATGTCTTCCTTTCAATGTTGAAACAGCTGTTTTAAAAGTGAGGTGTAAGGGAAGAAAACCTGCTTTGATTTGTCTTGAATGTAGTTCGTCTGTTGTCTGGTCCCGAGCAAAATATAATGGAAAATTAAACCAAAATGCACAGATTTTATACACCATAACACCTTCATATTATTCTTAAAATCACGACTTTAATTTTCATATAGATAATCAGTGTGATCTAAAAGTAAAAGAATTTATGAACCTCCTGGATTCTTTTGATTTGAGACAACTCATAAATCAGCCTACACATAAAGCAGGTCATACATTAGACTTAGTGATTACTAAAGGACTGAAAGTTGATATAAAACAGATCATTGATATTGGTCTATCAGACCATTTTCTTCTACTTTTTAATATAGAAATAATGATAAAAAACACTCATGAGAAGCATATTGTTAAAAAACGCTTCTTTGATTCGGCAGCAGCTTTAAAACTTACAAACATTTTAAGCAATCAGTCCGTTTATAGTGCCAGCTATAATAGCGAGGACAATGTAAATAGTAAGGTGGAAAGATTTAATTCTAAAGTGAGAGCTGCTGTTGACATAGTTGCACCTGAAAAGACAGTGAAAAAATCTTCTAGCATTGTTATACCATGGAAGACCCAAAGAGTGTCTGATTTAAAGAGAACATGCCGTAGAGCTGAGCGTCAATGGAGGAAGAGTAAACTTACTATCCACCACGAAATATTAAAAGTCAAAATAACAGAATACAATAACACTGTCCGTCTTGAGAGACGCTGCTATTTCTCTAATATTATAAATAACAATGCTAGTAATCCTAGAGTCTTATTTTCAACAATTGATCACCTACTAAACCCAGGTAGCTCAAAGGAATGCCTCCTAAGTGCTTCCAGTGAAACCTGTGAGGCTGTCGCTGTATTCTTCAATCAAAAAATTAATGATATTAGAAATAACATAGTATATCCCTCCAACACTAAGGATCCCCCTAAACCCCAACACCCTGTTATAAACAAATTAAACTCTTTCACTAGGATAGATTTACCTGATTTACAAAAATAATATCTCAATTAAAACCCTCCACCTGCGTCCTTGACCCGATACCAACAAGGTTTTTCAAAGAAGTATCAGGCGTGCTAATTGATAATGTTCTTGACATAGTAAATTCGTCACTAGATACTGGGGTCTTCCCAGACTGTCTTAAGACTGCTGTAGTTAAACCCCTACTTAAGAAACATAATCTTGACCCCTCAGCTCTTGAAAATTTTAGACCCATCTCTAACTTGCCCTTCTTAAGTAAAGTTCTAGAGAAGGCAGTCATTATGCAGTTAAATGACCACCTAAATAAACATGCTATTCTTGATAAATTTCAGTCAGGTTTTAGAACAAATCACAGCACAGAAACTGCACTCGTTAAAGTAGTAAATGACTTGGGGTAAATGCAGACAGAGGCCATTTATCTGTTCTCATCCTCTTAGATCTGAGTGCTGCATTTGACACCATTGATCACAACATTCTTAGAAATCGCCTTAGTCAATGGGTGGGCCTCTCTGGCAGTGTCTTAAATTGGTTTGAATCCTACCTGACAGGGAGAAAATATTTTGTTAGTTGTGGGAATTACAACTCAAGACACATGATATCCAATATGGTGTTCCACAAGGCTCTATCCTGGGTCCGCTGTTATTCTCAATCTACATGCTTCCGTTAGGTCAGATTATCTCAGGGCACAACGTGAGCTACCACAGCTATGCTGATGACACACAGCTGTACTTATCAATAGCACCTGATGACCCGATTCTATTGATTCACTAACACAATGTCTGACTAGTATCTCAGAATGGATGAATAGTAATTTTCTCAAGTTAAATAAAGAGAAAACTGAAATTTTAGTGATCAGCAATAATGGATACAATGAGGCTATTAGAAATAAACTGGATACATTAGGATTAAAAGTCAAGACGGAGGTAAAAAGCTTAGGGGTGATTGTTGACTGTAATCTGAATTTTAAATCACATATTAATCAGATCATTAGGACAGCATTTTTCACTTAAGAAACATAAGTAAAGTTAGACCTCTTTATCACTGAAAGATGCTGAGAAATTAGTTCACGCGTTTGTTTTCAGTCGACTAGATTACTGTAATGCACTCCTCTCAGGACTACCCAAAAGATATAAATCGTTTGCAACTAGTGCAGAATGCAGCTGCTAGAATCCTAATTAGGAAAAGAAAATCAGAACACATTTCTCCAGTTTTGATGTCACTACACTGGTTACCTGTGTCATTCAGAATTGACTTTAAAATTCTGCTTATGGTTTATAAAGCCTTAAATAATCTCCCCCATCTTATATATCGGAATGTCTGACACCTTATATTCCAAATCGTAACCTCAGATCCTCAAATGAGTGTCTCCTTAGAATTCCAAGAACAAAACTTAAAAGAAGTGGTGAGGCGGCCTTCTGCTGTTATGCACCTAAAATCTGGAATAGCCTGCCAATAGGAATTCGCCAGGCTGATACAGTAGAGCACTTTAAAACACTGCTGAAAACACATTACTTTAACATGGCCTTTTTATAACTTCATTTTAATCGTAATTTAACTTAATCCTGATACTCTGTATGTTCAATTCATCATAACAACTATTCATGGTGGCTCTAAAATCGGTACTGACCCCTACTCTCTTTCTGTTTCTTTTTCCGGTTTCTTTGTGGTGGTGGCCTGCGCCACCTCCACCTACTCAAAGCTTCATGATGCTCCAACAATGATGGACGGATTAAAAGGAAGAAGTCTACGTGACCATCATCATCATCAAGCCCTTCCGTGAGAACCCTAAATCCAAAGAGGACTGTTTCATTTATGTTAGGTAGAATGCCCAGAGGGGACTGGGCGGTCTCATGGTCTGGAATCCCGACAGATTTTATTTTTTCTCCAGCCGTCTGGAGTTTTTTTTGTTTTTTCTGTCCCCCCTGGCCATTGAACCTTACTCTTATTCGATGTTAATGTTGATTTATTTTTTTATAATTATGTCTTTCATTTTTCTATTCTTTAATATGTAAAGCACTTTGAGCTACTGTTTGTATGAAAATGTGCTATATAAATAAATGTTGTTGTTGTTGTTGAGTTAATTCTGGGTTCAGTAGTGTTTCAAGACTGCTGCTTACTGATCTGTAATGCTCCAGTCCCTATGAGCAATCTGATTGGTCCATTTAGCTTTGATGTGATTGGTCAGTTTGGCTTTGGTGATACGACAAAAGAGGCAATTTGAGTGTGAGACATATGAAGAGGAGTAAAGATGAATGAGGCATGCTAACAGAGACACTTTCAAAGACATCAAGTACAAAATCGGACAGGAGATGAGGAAGGTGCCTCAAAAATAATAAAAGAGTTTGAGAAGCAGGCTTTATGGGAACATGTTTGAGAGAAGGATCACCGGTGAAGAGGTGTTTACACACACAAATACAGATGAAAGGCGACGAAGGTACACATAGGGCCATATGATAGCAAATATTTTAAATTATTTTGTTACCTGTCTTTGACAGGTATTATGGCTAATAGCTAGATAGATATGTGTGTGAGTGAATGTGTGTGCGCATGTGAATGTGAGTATGTGTGTATCTGTCTAGATAGATAGATAGACAGATAGATAGATAGATAGATAGACAGATAGATAGATTCACATGTGTGCCAGAAAGACAGAAAACCGAAAGCTCCACCATCTTTGATAGTTCTGTTCTGAATTTGTGTTTATAAAGATGTCTCCAAAATCATTGCATATATTTTGTTTATTTATTGCAAAACAATTATATGGGGTAACAAAGCTGGTACCCCAAAAGTCCATCATTGTTGTCTGTTTCTCTTACATTGGACTATTCGACAGGAAGAGACAGAGGCAGATGGACGGACACTGAAGTAACATCAGAGGTGTTTTATAGCCATCAGTCAACCGTTCTGCAGAGGGATAAAGAGAAACCCCTGGAGAGGCGGTAGAAATGTAGTCACTAGAGCCTACAGCTATGCCTTATCATTCTCTTTTCAATAACAGCTTGCAGTGTGTCCAGCGTTTACCCTGTGATGGAGCAGTCTTCCTTGATGAGTTTGTTCAGGCGATTAGTATGACTGAAACGAGAGAAAATTAAAAACAATTGAATTATGTAGAATTAAATAAAGCCAACAAAATGAATAGTAGTCTTAGGGGTCGCTTTTATGCTAAATAATGCACTAATGAGAACTGATCTTATATGTGGTGTGCAGTTTTGGTCTCCATGTTACAAAACCAGTATAACAGCATCAGAGAAAAATAAGAAATCTTCTATTAGACTGATTCTGACTGAATTACAGGGATAGACTGAGTAAATATATTCCTTTCAGTTTAAGAAAGCAGAGATTATAGGATGACATGTTAGATGTTTTTAAAAATTATTGATGTCAGCTTTAATTCAAAATGAGTTCTTCAATATAATCACATGAGAACAGATAAATATTGGCTAAAGGTCATTTTTTAATGTTTTTAAGGGAAATTTCTTCTTCCCGAGAAATCGGGATGAAAGGAAAAAGTTATTTAGTGTACTTTAAAGTGCAATCTTACTGCTAGTTAAGGTGGAAATTATCCTTAAGCTGGGATGCATGGCACCTTCTAGTTAAAACTGTTCTGTTCTTTCCAAGTTCATTCACCACAGGCAATGCACCCACTTATGACATTTGCTGAAAAAAGTCAAAGTCAAAAAAGGATTATATCATCAACTGAGCCAAAGAAACAGGGTGCGCAAGATGGTGTTTCAGTCTAAGAAAAGCGCTTGTCACAGATATAAAGCAATTCTGCATTATGCCATCCAGAAGATGAAATGAGAAGCTTCTCATTAAAATGCTTGTGATACACTGCAACTAAATCCAAGTCAATAAAAATACATCTGTTACTTTCAAAACGGTTGAAGGTCACGATTGTTATTTATATGTGTACAAGTAAGCCCTTCATTGCACTCCTATGAATATGAGTCTAAGCATAAATTGAAACTGCAGCAATAAAGTAGCCATTTGTTAATTGTAGTGAAAATTCTGATGATAGCTGCAGTGAAGTGAGCTGTAAACAGGAGTGAGAAAGCAGGAATGTGGCTTATACTGTCAGAAGAATTATACAGCAAAGATGATATTGATAGGCAGTTGGGAGCATGCACTGATAGCCGATACCGCACCCACCACATGACTGGGAGTGCGAATCCTGCCAACAACTCCCAAGTAAGTTGGAGGACCTGCTTGCAGGGCTGAATGCAGATTAACGTCATAGACCAGGACAAAGAAATTGCAGGTTAAGGGCCATGCTTAGGGGCCCAACAGAGTACAATCACTTTTGGCGTTTACAGGATTCAAACTGCTGGCGCAGAACCCTACCCTCAGAGCCACCACTCTGTCTTATGCACAAATATTGATAGGCAAGTTAAAAAATATATTAAATAAAATACATTAAAGAATTGGCCTCTGGAAGACTTTAAAGGAACAAAAACAGAAGGGACAGAGCAGAAAAAAACACTTGGGGTGGTCTTTAAGCAAAAGCCTTGAGAGGTGTAATATAGAAAAATAATAATTCAAATATTAGGCCAAGCAAAAGAGATATAAGAAAGTGCATTATGTGCTGTTATGAAAAAATAGAGCAGAGAATTTTATAAAGAAGCCAAGTGAACAAAGTCAGGGAAAGTAGTGGCTGGAAGTGAGATGAATAGAAATAGAAACGCGTGAGCAAAAGTGAGAAAATGAGAAAATGCAATCCTCTGTCAGGCGTAAGTTCAGCTAGGAAGCCACACAGATATCCTGTTGAGTCAAAGGTGTTTGCTTTTTATGAAGCCATTGGTAACTGTTTTTAAGGAATGAGACTGAGCCTTTTAAAAACAATCAGGAATACAATCAAATTCTTTGTTAAGAAATAAATCAGTATTAAAGGTCATGGGAATGCTTGCACTAGATATATGAACAAAACTATAAAGTAATTTGTTAGGTATTTAGCTCTATTACGTGCATCATAAGCTACAAGGGGCTTTGTTAGATATACTGTACTAGCGCTATTATATGCATCATAAAGCCATGTCCACTCACATAATGTTGCAGCAAAGTTTGATGTTCTTTTTAATTCCATATTGACCATCCGTGATGAAAGGATGATTACACCAATGTTAAGGACAAATAATAAATTTAAGGATGCATTTAAAGAACACAATTTTCCCCTATAACCTTCATAAACAGAGTGTTCTAGAGCCATAGATAAAACTGCAGAAAGATTGCTTGATTTTCATATGTTCACTGTGGCTCTCACTATTACTCTGGAAAGAAATTGAATTGAGTTTTAAATTATATCCATAGCTGAGAACAACATGCTGTCATCTTATATAGGAAGGGCACAATGAGAAAATCCATCATGTGACCTGTGTCGCTGTTATGTATTAGAGTGAATTAATAATGTTTTATATTTTATTGTAGTTTTTGTTGTCTTGGTATTATTATGTTTGATATTGTAATAAGAATGAGTCGGAGACATCATAAAGAGATGGGGCAGCCTCCCGTATATTATTTTCTCGGCTGCGAAAGTTGCTTTTATCTTGTAGCATGATGTGCTTAGGTCAGAGTCCAGAACAGAACTGCCTGTATGGAGGCAAGATGGCAGTTTTAACTGCCCATAAAGAAAATGACGTTGTCAGTATAGGAACTGGGAGTGGCGTCTTCGTGCCCGGAATTGTCGTCATCCTTGGGGCCGGCAACATGCAGGATTTCCCGGGAAAGGTCTACAAGGGGCTGAGAGAGATAGTCAGTACGCTCCACCGCCCCCTGGCCTGGTGTAGAATTACTATTGTTTAGGTCCTTCAGCTGTTTCCCATGTACACATGTGTGACAATATATTTATGTTGTTTCCATTGATTTTGTGTATTATTGCACTCTGTCTTTAAATTTACTTGTGTTCCCTGTTTGTTATGGATGGAGCTCCAGGAGGCGGGGACACACTGACCTCACCATTCCTGAAGCCTCTCACTGGCTATTTAACACTAGAATCCCTGAAGCCTACGAAAAAAATCATAGTCCCAGCCCACTTTAAATTCCTTTGCATCTATTCATCAGTGTCTTTTGTTTTGTAAATGCGTTGATCAGCACAACCAGCAAGCATCCTGCTATTCCATCCCCCTTCTCCACTCAACTGAGCACAACTCGGGCAAAAAGTTCTCCCAGCTCAAGCCAAGGGTTTACGGTCATTCCTTCTCTTGTGTGGTTTTTGTTATATTTTTGGAACATTCTTATTTATTTATCAGGCTTAATTTACATTTTTGGACTTGTGAATTCTAAGGCAGGCAAGTGAAGCTGGGATTAAGTCCACTGGAGTGTGGCCTGACTAGTAAAGCACAAATCCCCTTTGATGTGTGTGACTCCATGTCATAACAGTCAACAAGCATAGCAAACATAAACAATGTGACAACGGTCATGCAAAAAAGTTACTAAATGGCTGGAAGAACCAAGACACCAAATGCTGTTGTCAGAATAACAATAAAAATTAATAATAACAAGAAAAAAAAAAATACTCAGAAAAAAAATGGCAATCGATGTCATACAATATGAAACCCAGATTCCTAACAAAAAGATGCAGCTAGCTAGTACAAGTTTGTTGGATCTAATTTAATAGTGATTCATCTTAAAGCAGCAGAAGGTCAGACTTCTCTAGCATTTTTTACAGTAGATCTGAAGATAAGAGACATGCAGCTCAGGAACAAAGAGCAGCACTAGGCATATGTCAATACACCAACCAGCAAACTCAGAACAAAAAGCAACGTGTACAGAAAAAAGATAGGAGTTGAGAGCACAAAGACATCAAAATAAATAAAAGAGCAGTGGTTGTGGCCCAAAAGAACGTAATAAACAAACCCTGAAATCTCTGAAAGTAAGAGAGAGCTTGCACAATACTGCTTAGTTTTAAAGACCTATGGGTAAGATGCGACATCAGCCCTCTGTTAAGATTGCTTAAATAAAGCATTTTAATTATTTTATCTATCATTTCAATCAAGCAATCAATCAACATTTATTTATATAGCACATATTCATACAAAAAAATGTAGCTCAAAGTGCTTTACAAAATGAATAGAGAAATAGAAGACACAATAAAAGATAAACATAAGTCAACATTAATTAACATAGAATAAGAGTAAGGTCCGATGGCCAGGGTGGACAGAAAAACAAAAAACTCCAAAGGCTGGAGAAAAAATAAAATCTGTAGGGTTCCAGACCAAGAGACCGCCCAGTCCCCTCTGGGCAATCTACCTAACATAAATCAAACAGTCCTCTTTGTATTTAGGGTTTTCATGGAAGGACCTGATGATGATGGTCACGTAGACTTCTGGCTTTCAGTCCATCAATGTTGGTGCATCATGATGCTTTGAGTAGGTGGTGGTGGCGCAGGCCGCCACCACAAAGAAACCGGAAAAAGAAACAGAAGAGAGAGTAGGGGTCAGTATGGATTTTAGAGCCACCATGAATAGTTATTATGAAGAATTGAACATACAGAGTATCAGTATTAAGTTAAAGTGAAGTTATAAAAAGGCCATGTTAAAGTAATGTGTTTTCAGCAGTGTTTTAAAGTGCTCTACTGTATTTGCCTGGCGAATTCCTATTGGCAGGCTATTCCAGATTTTAGGTGCATAACAGCAGAAGGCCGCCTCACCACTTCTTTTAAGTTTAGCTTTTGGAATTATAAGGAGACACTCATTTGAAGATCTAAGGTTACGATTTGGAATATAACGTCAGGCATTCCGATATATAAGATGGAGCGAGATTATTTAAGGCTTTATAAACCATAAGCAGTATTTTAAAGTCAATCCTGAATGACACAGGCAACCAGTGTAGTGACATCAAAACTGGAGAAATGTGTTCGGATTTTCTTTTCCCAGTTAGGATTCTAGCAGCTGCATTCTGCACTCGTTGCAAATGATTTATGTCTTTTTGGGTAGTCCTGAGAGGAGTGCGTTACAGTAATCTAGTCTACTGAAAACAAAAGCGTGAATTAATTTCTCAGCATCTTTCAATGATATAAGAGGTCTAACTTTAGCTATGTTTCTTAAGTGAAAAAATGCTGTCCTAGTGGTCTGATGAATATGCGATTTAAAATTCAGATTACAGTCAACGGTTACCCCTAAATTTTTTACTTCCGTCTTAACTTTTAATCCTAGTGCATCAAGTTTATTTCTGATAACCTCGCTGAATCCATTATTGCCAATTACTAAAATTTCAGTTTTCTCTTTATTTAGTTTGAGAAAATTACTATTCATCCATTCAGAAATACCAGTAAGACATTGTGTTAGTGTATCGAAGAGTCGGAGTCATCAGGTGCTATAGATAAGTACAGCTGTGTGTCATCAGCATAGCTGTGGTAGCTCACGTTGTAACCTGAGATAATCTGACCTAACGGAAGCATGTAGATTGAGAATAACAGCGGACCCAGGATAGAGCCTTGTGGAACACCATATGGATATCATGTGTCTTTGAGATTTGATTACCACAACTCACAAAGAATTTTCTCCTGCCAGGTAGGATTCAAACCAATTTAAGACACTGCCAGAGAGGCCCACCCATTGACTAAGGCGATTTCTAAGAATATTATGATCAATGGTGTCAAATGCAGCACTCAGATCTAAGAGGATGAGAACAGATAAATGGCCTCTGTCTGCATTTACCCAAGTCATTTACTACTTTAACAAGTGCAGTTTCTGTACTGTGATTTGTTCTGAAGCCTGACTGAAAAGTATCAAGAATAGCATGTTTATTTAGGTGGTCATTTAACTGCATAATGACTGCCTTCTCTAGAATTTTACTTAAGAAGGGCAGGTTAGAGATGGGTCTAAAATTTTCAAAGGCAGAGGGGTCAAGATTATTTTCTTGAGAGGGGGTTTAACTACAGCAGTCTTAAGACAGTCTGGAAAGACCCCGTATCTAATGACAATTTACTATGTCCAGAATATTGTCAATTAGCACGCCTGATATTTCTTTGAAAAACCTGGTTGGTATTGGGTCAAGGACGCAGGTGGAGGGTTTCAGTTGAGAGATTATACTATGTAATTCAGGTAAATCTATCCTGGTGAAAGCATTTAATTTGTTTATAATGGAGTACCGGGGCTTTGGAGGTTCTGCAGTGTTGGGGAGATATACTATGTTATCTCTAATATCATTAATTTTTTGAGTGAAAAATACAGCAATGTTCTCACAGGTTTCACTGGAAGTATTCTGGGGCATTCCTTTGTGTTACCTGGGTTTAACAGACGGTCAATTGTTGAAAATAAGACTCTGGGATTACTAGCATTGTTATTTATAATATTAGAGAAATAGCAGCCTCTCAAGACGGACAGTGTTATTGTATTCTGTTATTTTAACTTCAATATCTCATAATGGATAGTTAGTTTAGTTTTCCTCCATTTACGCTCAGCTCTACGACATGTTCTTTTTAAATCAGACACTCTTTGGGTCTTCCATGGAATAACAGTACTAGAGGATTTTTAACTGTCTTTTCAGGTGCAACTATGTCAACAGCAGTTCTTACTTTAGAATTAAAGTTTTCCACTTTACTATTTACATTATCCTCGCTATTATAGCTGGCATTATAAACGGACTGATTGCTTAGAATAGTTGTAAGCTTTAAAGCTGCTGATGAGTCAAAGAAGCGTTTTTTAACAAAATGCTTCTCATGAGCGTTTTCTATCTTTATTTCTATATTAAATAGTAGAAGGAAATGGTCTGATAGACCGATATCAGTGACCTGCTTTATATCAACTTTAAGTCCTTTAGTAATCACTAAGTCTAACGTATGACCTGCTTTATGTGTAGGCTGATTTACGAGCTGCCTCAAATCAAAAGAGTCCAGGAGGTTCATGAATTCCTTTACCTTTTGGTCACACTGATTGTCGACATGAAAGTTAAAGTCGCCGACTATTAAGTGTGTCATAGTTTGTAACTAAAATTGACATTAAGTCAGAGAATTCCTCAAGGAAAGACGCGTTATATTTAGGAGGTCTATACACGGATAATACGAGAACGTGAGAATCTCCATGAATAACAACGGCGAGATACTCAAAGGACTTAAATTTACCAAAACTAACATCTTTACATTTTAATCGGCTCGAGTAAATGTTTGCCAAACCGCCCCTTTTCCCTGGCGGTCGCACGAGTAAAACTGTAATCCGGAGGCAGATTCGATTAAAACTGCCGCCCCATTGAATTAAGCCATGTTTCATTTAGCGCAATAAAAATCAATGTTTTCTCACTAATAAGATCGTTTATAAAAAATGTCTTGTTAGTTAAAGCTCTAACATTTAATAGTGCCATATTTAATGTTTCTGAAGGGCAGAGCTGAATTTTATGCGTGTTATCGGTAATCGGAACAAAAATTAAGTTATTTTTGTTAACGCCGCTCTGTGTGTACTTTTTATGTAATCTACAATCCGTTTTTATAGTCTTAATGCAGTGTTGATCTGAAGTAGTAATTTCAATTAAATTATTGGTGTTTATGCCGCACTGCCTAGATTTTTTACGTGCATTAAGATTTGTTATTAGATTATTAATGATGTGCACTTTAACGGAAGACTCTGTTAAGCCATTATGTCCTATCAAACCAGTAGCATTACATAAGGGGTTAGCAGTAGAAGTAGACAGTCAAGATAGACGAATTACCTTAGCGATGTTTTCGGAGAGGACCCAGGCGCCAAATCTATTCGGATGCAATTTCACAATTGTTACCATTTTGTTGGTCTGTTTTTATAGGTGCCAACGTTTTGTGTGGTTTGCTTATTATGACAGTACATGTTAACTTTGCTTTTGGTGAACATTAGAAGACTGGAATAATTTTGATGAGAAGAGACCTTGTAGCCCAACAAAGATTGCCATTTCTATTCACTTTTTTATCTCCATATTAACATCATATCAAGTTTTGCATGTCTTCAAAGTCCTGTTTTCTACTGGGTAATTTATTCCATGTATCGCTATTATTAGACCTCGATAATCTGTGTGAATCCCAGCTTAGTGTCTGGAGCATACACCACTTCAATAGCACAAAGTGCATCCATTTATGTATAAAACATGTACACTCATGAACACTTTTTCTTTCATAAACAGTGACCAGTGGATAACAGCGCCCATTCAGTATTATCAGAGTTTGATGACTGGATTTTGCACAACCTACATGATCAGCCCTTTGCTTTTCACGTTGCTCACTCATTACTGCACAGCCACGCACAGCACCGCTGATGACACGACTGTGCTAGGATCAATAAACAGGAATGATGAAGCAGCATATCAGAGGAGGTAGAACAGCTGATGCTGACAACCGGCAGTGCAGGCAGGCAGTGCAGTGTAGTGGTTAAGGCTTTGGGCTTCCCACTTGTGGATTCAAGTTCTGCTGCTGGCACTTTGTGACCCCAAAAAAGTTCACTTCACCTGCCTGTGCTCTTGATTGGGAAAAAACAAAAAAAATGTAGCTGATTGTATCTCAAATATTGTTAGCCACCTTGGATAAAGGTGTCAGACAAATATGTAAATGTAAACATGAATCTATCCCTTAACATTTACAAGTATAAACACCTTGACCACATCCCACCCTGCATCAATGGAAACTGCAAAGAGTGCTCCTCAGTGTGCACATAACTGTGGACCTCACGTGGACTAACAATACCACTTCCTTAACTAAAAAGGCCCAGAAGAGGCAACACTTCTTGAGGTGACTGGAGCAGGGCAGCCCTCCTGTCTCCCATTCTCACCAAATTTCACCAAATGTCCCGACCAGCCACATTTTGGTCTGATATGAAAACTGCAGGAAGCTCAAGCACAAGAATAATGAGGTCAGCAAACGAATATTATCGGGGTGCCTCTTCTTTCTCTGGATGACATGTTCTCCAAATGCTGTGTCTGCAAGGTCTGCTGTATTTTGCAGGACCCTTCTCACCCCTTACCCAGATTCTTTGTTTTTTTGTCAACTGGAAAAAGACACTTCAGTATCAGAGCCAGATCTGTCTGGTTATGTCTAGATAGCTTTTTCCCCTAAGCTGTCACCCTCCTCAGCATAAAGCGCCCCCCTATGATTTTCCACCCCAACCTAACATCTTAAATCACAATCTCATGCTCAGGGTTATGCATGAGTCACTTTATCTATCATGTTAAAAGATCAGTCATCACATTAATCTGTGGAACTTGCATTTAATGAGTCTTGTGTGAAATTGTGGCAGCTAATTGTATTGGCATATTGTCTAGCTGAATAATATGTTGTATGGTTTTGTCTGTTTGTGCTAATTCTCTTGTCTTAAGTGTGTGCTGGGTGACATGAGCTTTGTCATTTCATCTCTTTGTATACTTTGTATACTTGTAATTCCCATTCTTCCTGGTTTGATCTCTAGCTTCTCATGTGCAACCAGGGGCACCAACAGAAAGGGAAAATGGAACTCTTGTCATAGGCCCTTAAGCTTGTGTGTATACTTTCAGCATTTTAGTAATAAATATCAGCATTGGCAGTGGCAACTGTCTGGAACTACAGAAGGTGGGAATGCATGATGGTTTGAACTAAGCAGACCATTATCAGCCCCCCACTTCTATTGATCCACTGTTTTGTCACAGGACAAAAGTGGCCTCCTACTTCAGCCAGATTTCAGTTATTCCACACTGGCTGACCAAGTTGTTCGTTTAAGATAGTGGTCTGAAATGCATGAGAAATCATTACCTTGTGTCCAACAATGCACCAAAAAAATGAACAGTCTTGCACTGTTGCTAAATGGGAGCTTGTGCCCCAAGTGAATTTTGTGGATGTCATCAATGACTTTGCAACTGAAAGCTCAGAGGTGAATTCTGTTGAAGTGAAAGCAGTAAATGATCAGAATGGGGAGCCACTGAGCCCCAGACCCCAAGCACAATTTCACAAACACAGTGCTGAGTTCAAACATGAACATTTATTTTATAAACTACCTTTAGTAGATCTCTATCTCTGTGCGTAAAAGAAGACAATACCAGAATGTATCTTCTCTCTTCTCCACTTCTCCTTGGTGAGTGTCATCCAGCTCCAACTCCCTTGTACTGAAGCAGTGCTGCTTCTTTTATCCATGACCTCGGAATACTTCTGGTGTCACAACACTGTTCCTAGGTGGAAGTCCCATGAAGTAGGGACCATTAACCCCTTCAGCACCCCCACATGTGCGATACCATAACCTAGGGACACAGCCATCTAGCATTTCGGGGGAATAAATAACCCAAGTAAGTTGCCTCCTCCAGTCCCAACATTGTAATGGCATCCCAGCTGGTTAAGGATCCTTTATCAGGTAATTCCGGAATGCCAGTATATTCACTCCTGTCCAGCTCCTGGCTCTCTATTTTGTTGACCGACCTCTGGTCCAGGTAAGGAATCTTGGACCAGCCTGGCTGGTACACCAGCCTATGCCTGCCATTCATTACAACTTGTTATTTACTATATTTTTTTATGTGATAGTAAAAGGGTATTATGTTGCAGTGTTACAAAATATTAGCTGATAATCTTTTGCATTTTCCTTGAAATGTAGCAAAATACATTTTGGGAATGTTTTCCATTTGGATTGAAATAGTATATAATGTGTTGATAATGTGCATTTAATTTAATGTTATAAAATATACATTGTTGTTCTATTAGTAATGGTGTTGTTATATGGTTAATATGTTGTGAGGTTGTGAGGGACCTTATCAAAAGCCTTCTGAATCTCAAGATAAATAATAGAATAGGTGGCTCTCTTATAACGCTATTGTTGCTACATCTTAGAATTCCAGCATATTATGACTCAGATGACTCAGGCGCTACCGCGAGTGGCAGCCTTTCCAGCAGCTCCATGTATGACTTTATCTTTCTACCTTTTTCTCTATTTCACTGATCACTCCTACCACTTTATTTTATGTGGACTCGTTCCCTGGACACATTTTACTACTTTTTACTACTTTTAATTACTGGACGTGGATTTTTACACACTGAGACTTGTCTATTCCGGTAGTCAACTTCAAGCGCTGAGAACAAAGGCCCATCCTGGTGTGGTTCCCTATTTACCTGACGAGGTAAGAAGATCATATTGTGTTAGCTGCTGCCGGAAGGAGGTGTTTAGTCTTCCACTGAGCCTATCACAGGACAGAGTTCCTTCCAAGCAGCCTTTCTACTACTTAGCCTGATAACAATCTTATTCAAAAAGTTCTTTCTGTTGGCGTGCATAGTGGTCCTAACTTTTGTTAGGTTTTCTCACTTATTTTTGGTTAGAATTAAACAGGTTGGCGCCCCAACATTTTCCAGTGGTGACATTCCTTTCTCGACCACACTGTGGATGTAGGAAATCCTCTTGAACTGATAATCATCTGTAGATAATGTATTTTGATATAGGATAGATCTAACTTTCCTTCTATAGCATCCCTTAAATATGTGATAAATGTTTTAATTGCGCTGGCTGGACTGTTATGGAAAGATCTTGACAGTTACAACATATAAAGATTTTGCCAGCATGGAAAAAAGGGCATGGCAAACACAGACATAACTGTAAACTTCAGAAAAGTAACTGGAAAGTACAAGATTATATGGAGATAGATTTGTTTACTACTGCAGTGACTACTATGTGGATTCTTTAAGACCTGAAGGTGAAACTTTTAATAGTCTGTACATGTTTTATGTAATCTACTTATTAATTTTAGAGTCATGGAGCTGTAGCAGTTAAGGCTTTTGACTTCTAACTTGTGGATTCAAGTTCTCCTACTGGTATTTTGTGTCTCCAGTGCTATTCTGGCAGCACAGGGCACAATGGGACTAACCCCGAACTAGGATGAGAGTAGAAAAATAGGATTACCAGGGAGAAAATGCATCCAGACAAGGGGAGCACATACAAAAGCCTCACAGAAAGCGAACGGGCCAGGATTCAAAACTGAACTCTTTAGTTCTAAGGCATCACCACTAATCAAAGTGCCACCACACAACTCTTCTTCTTCCTCTTCATCTTTTCTCACTTCGCTGTGAGGTCAATGTTTTATAGGTTTCGGCATGATTTTTACCTTTCCTGTTGCCAACCCTACCCATTAGGGGAAATTACGTATAACTTAAGAGAAAATGTCCTATATGCACTAAGTACATGTTTTGTTAATGATGAGTGAAACAACCCCGTTTCATTCTAACACAGTTTTATGAATAACTAGCAAAATACCCACGCTTCGCAGCAGCGAAGTACTGCCTTAAAATTTTTATTAAGAAGAAAATTAAACCTTTTTAAACTGAGGGAAAATATACCAATAATTATTTGTTAAGAATCTCTTTATATACCACATTGTGAGTTCGGCCCTCCGGTTTTAATATGACCAAGTTGTGCGCTGAGCTTACTCTTGAGCATGCAACATACAGTTGGTCATGTGAACAGTAATCTTGTTTCAAATCTCACAGCTTGGATTGCTGCTGTCATAATCGGTTTCAGTTTCATGGTTTGTTTCAATTACGTCAGTACCTAAACAATAACTATAATAGTAATAAATGAACAAAAAAACAGCGGAGAAGCCGTGGATTAAATAAAAAGGCTGTAGTTATCAGCAGGGAGACGTGAATCCCGTGGCAAAGCAAGGAAGGGAATGTAGAGACTGGAGCGACGGACGGCCTTATACAGGCAGGCAGCCAACAACGTGGGAGGCGTTGGGATGGGGACCGCGCCGCCTCACACGGTGACCGAGCTGCAGGCTATGGACGTATATATGTACTTAAGTAGGATTCAGTTAGCGTTGGGAGCCTGCGTGCCAAATTTCTTGAAGATGCGCCCATAAGTAACAAAGACCGTTGAAAAGTTCAATATGCCGACAGTGGTATCATACCACCGAAATAAGTACCAAATTTCAGTCTTCTACCTACACGGGAAGTTGGAGAATTAGTGACGTTGGAAAGTTCAATATGGCGGCTGACAGTGGCGTCATACCACCGAAATAAGTACGTACATTGGTTTCGGTTAGTGCAGGAAAGCTGTCTACCAAATTTCATGAAGATGGGGCCATGAATAAGAAATTTCAACATGGCGGATGTTGTTGACCGTTATGACCATTAGGCGTAGAATTTCGAAATGAAACCTGTTTAACTTTTGTAAGTAAGCTGTAAGGAATGAGCCTGCCAAATTTCAGCCTTCTACCTACACAGGAAGTTGGAAAATTAGTGACGTTGGAAAGTTCAATATGGCGGCCGACAGTGGAATCATACCATTAAAATAAGTACGTACATCGGTTTAGGTTAGCGCAAGGAAGCCGCCTACCAAATTTTGTGAAGATGGGGCCATAAATAAGAAAGTTCAACATGGCGGACATTGTTGACCGTTATTACCGTTACGTGTAGAATTTTGAAATGAAACCTGCTTAAATTTCAGCCTTCTACCTACACGGGAAGTTGGAGAATTAGTGATGAGTGAGTGAGTCAGTGAGTCAGTCAGTCAGTGAGTGAGTGAGTGAGTGAGGGCTTTGCCTTTTATTAGTATAGATAACATTAAAATTAATTTTGCATGTGATTTTTGTCATCACAAAAGAAAAATTCACTAAAAAAAAAGTAAGAAAGCCAGAATATTGCTCCCTAAGGCCTCATCCACACTTTTCTTGCAACTGCATAATGCACATAATCAGTGACACACTGGAAAAATCTAATTAATCATTGACCCTAGAACACCTCATATCACAGCACTGCTTGTTTTTAAAAAAGGAACAGGCTGCCTATTTCCCTCACAAATATGCACCTTAGTGCACATTACTCCATTTTTTCTTCAGGAAAACGCTCAACATATATGCTGAACGCTCAACAAAATGCTCAACATTGCTGTTGTCTAGAAGCTTCTCTTTCCTTTTTCTTGGTTCCTGCAGATGAAGCTGAGAATGAGTACAATAGAGATGCTGTGGAGGAAAGCACCAAATATTGTTTCTGGCTCTGACTCATCTTTGTCTTCATAATAGGCAAAGCTGGCATTATACTACTAAAAAAAACACAATACACATCTCAAGGCTCAAGAAAATGTCTATGGGAAAGGATTGTGTTTTCACTAAATGTCAGGCAGATGCATTTGAAATTAGCACAAGAAATGCCACCAGACATGAACCAAACAACATTTTTTCCTGTGCCAGTGTAGTGAATTTGGCTGAGCATGAAACAACACGGTGTTATGTCATTTTTTTGTGAGATAAATCTCTAGTTTTTGCTACAAATTTAGTTTCAGACAAATCATTGCGTCATCATTATGTTTAGATATTATTAAGAACGTGACATCTCTTCTTGAAATAACAAACTAGAACAATACCTCACTGTCTCACACCTATTATTACTTGCAGGGTGCATAGCTGTACCTTTAACACTCATACAAAATTAAACCTTATAATTACAGGTTTGAATACAGAGTATTTTTATTGTACAAAATACCTTTTGGAGATTGGTCTGTTAACCAGGACAATTACAATTCCCTTTTCCTTTCTCTTTTCTCCTCCAGCACTCTCCACCAGCAAATGCTGTCCACCACCTCCTTGACCCCAGATTGAGGTGAGGTGGCTCCCTTTATGTCGGACCCGGGAGTTCTTCCACTGCCATAGCATTGTGGAAGCACTTCTGAGTCATGTGGAAGCTCCACAAAACAGGGATGTCATCTTAAGGAAACATCATCTTTTGGCATCCAAGGACCACAACAGGGCTCATCTTCAGTGCTACAAGTCTCATGCAAACCTGCGGGTGTCCAAACTGGGACCATGCCATAGGAGCACTGCCACCTATCGTACAAAGGGATGAAATGCCCCTGGTAAATAAACTCCCCTAGTCTATTAGTCTTTCTCCTTTACTATGATTAGAACCAGGACCTATTCTGGCTGGGTTGCACCTCTATCCATGTTTCCTTCCCTTATGACCTCTTGGCCTTGTAAGATATTTCTCTCCATTCCTGTTGGGATATTTGTCCATCCATTATGACATGTATGCTGTATAATGATGTACTTTATTTAAATGGCTGTTCCATAATTAACTAACAGAAATTCTTAATGTATACATCCTGGACAGTACATTATAGTTTTAAGATACGGATTTTCTTTAGCTTGAAAACATAACAGTAAAAAAGTTCATTAACTGTGTACTTCCTTTATCCATTTTCAGCTCTCCTGGTTTTATGAGAATAAACTCATTTCACCAGGGACATAAGAGATCTGAAAATGCATTTTAGAGAAAAGCATTCTTTCAAAGACTAGCATTCTGACAGTTTGTCACCCTTTTGTCATTTTCATCTCCTCAACAGCACTCAGACCTTAAATAAAGTCAATGTGGATTATAATCACAACAGATATTGCAATTTTCTGTAAGTGACAATGAAAATGAACTAAAAACATGGGAAGGCCAAATCAGTGCTACAAACAGAAAGCCATTAAGGCTATCATTGCTGAGATCCATTAGTTAGCTGAAGTGAAATAAGACTGAAAAACCTGAAAACCGCAAACCTGCCAAACATAAAATAAATAAAATTGCCCCAAAAAGTATCAAAATAAATGAAACAGTATGAGAAAATAATAAAGAAAAATAATAAATATACACCTTTCTTCCTCAATGTGGAAGATACTCTCCTCTACATGCTCCACAGAACCTACTCCCACTTGGAAAAAGCAGACACCACAGTCGGTAATGTTCTTGGACTTTTCTAATGCTTTAAACACTCATCAATTGGGAAAAAAAAAACTCATGGCTTTGAATCATGATGCCCTCACAATCTCCTGGATCATGGACTATCTGACCAACAGTTAGCAGTTTGTGACTGTGTGTCTAAAAATGGTGGTATGTCATACTGGAGCACCAAAGGGAACTGTCCTATCTCTCTTCCTGTTTACTCTGTAAACAAGTGACTTTCTGCACAATACCAGCACTTGCCATCTACAGACATTTTCAGATGACTTGTCAATCATAGGCTGCATTAATAATGGAGATGAGTCTGAGTAGAGGAAGGTTGTGGAAAACTTCATCTTGTGGTGCAGGTACAGCAACGTGCAACTCAACATCAGGACAAAAGAGCTGGTGGTGGACTTCAGACATGCCAAGGAGCCTCTGTGACCAGTTACCACCCGGGGGAGACATGGATATGGTGTAGAGCTATAAGTACCTTGGGGTTCACATGAACAACAAATTAGACTGGTCTGACAACAGAAGGGAAAAGAAGGGACAGTTCAGACTGTACTCACTAAATAGACTCAGGTCTTTTGATGTGTACAGCAAGCTGCAGGAAATGTTCCATCAGTCCATAGTAGCCAGTGTGTTGTTCTACACTGCAGTCTCATGGAGAAGCAACTTGAGCTCAGAAGAAGCCAAATGCCTGAACAAACTTATTAGGAAATCCTGCTCCATCACAGAGCAAACCCTGGACACACTGGAAGCTGTTGAGGAAAAGAGGATGGTGATCAGCCATTTATAACCAATTACAAGGTTATTTCCGAGGCTGATAGGAGTGTCAGTGCATTCATTGAGGATTCACAGGAGGTTACAGCTAACAGTTCCTGCCATTTGCAGATATTTGTGTCAGGAGTTTGATCATCAGGCAATGTATGGAGAAGGATTGAAATGGGACATAAGAAGGGGCAAAGCAGCAAAATGGAAGAGTAATGTATCTGTCTATTCTCTCCTTAGCACCCCTAAACTATACTGATCTCATTCCACCATATATAAAACCTATAAAATGTGTCAAAGCATGAATAATTATTTTTTTGTTTTTTAGATTTGTAACTTGCTGACAGATAAGTACATATTTAAAGGGCCGAGCAAAGAATTGTAGTAAACAGGTCAGAAACATTGAATGCCAAAACCAAAGCTGATGGACAAAGGTCAAAGTGAAAACATTATTTGCTAAACATTTTAACCAATTCTAGAAGTGAGATTCCCCAAGAAAAACTTTGATTCACAAACTTAACTCTGTTTTATGATTATCCAAAAACTGTGAGAAGGGAACCACCATTTTATGTAGGAAAAGAAACAGACATTACAACATGGATCATAGCATCACGTGGCAAGCAAATGCTATAGTAACAGTAAACAAAACAAGACAACGTGATAGCAAAGTTTGTAAAAATGGCATCAGATAAAAATATGTAAGAATGACAATCATATTATGACACATTCCCTCATTCAAGTGGCAGTCTTATGATCGAAGAGGAAATAAAGAAAGACAGATTTAGAAAAGAGGAATTTCTGAACAGCAACACCAGGAACACCAATTTATTGTCAGGGAAGATGAGAAGAGTACCTGTTGGTGCTGCATTTGCCTGATTTTGTTTGTTGCAATTCCATCCATCCATTATCCAACCCTCTAAATCCTAACTAAAGGGTCACGGGGGTCCACTGGAGCCAATCCCAGCCAGCACAGGGTGCAAGGCAGGAAACAAACCCTGGGCAGGGCGCCAGCCCACCACAGGGCGCGTACACACACACCCACACACTAAGCACACACTAGGGACAATTTAGGATCGCCAATGCACCTAACCTGCATGTCTTTGGAAAACTAATTGTTACCCCTAACTATTGCATATTTTTTTAGTAAGCAGGAATAAACCCTAGAGGGGCTCACATTCATACCAAAGTACAGTAATATACAACCACACTCACTCATATAGAGCGAAGCTAGAATCGACATTTTACCTAAATGTGTTTAACCGAGATCAATACCAGAAGAAGAACACAGGGAAACACAGGAAATTCCACAAAGGGAGAGATCAGCCTATTCCGTCTCTGCTATTTTTTTCGTACAAGGTTTTTTGTAGTAGTTTTTTTTATGTTTTCTCAGAGACTCAAGCCTATGGGGGTCTAAAAACTGGGACTGACAAAGCCCATAGAGGCATTCCTTGTGTGATTTTGGGCCATACAAGAAATAAATTGTTGTTGTTATTTGAATGCAGCTTTTTGGAAATGTGAGACAGTCATTATGTAACCTCCTTAGCATTAGACCCAGTGTCACTCATGCTGTAAAAACAGTGCGAAAAGCGTTACTCCCGAGCATAACTTGGGCAACTGCATAGATACATCTTGACTCAAGAATTACTCAGGCTGTAATAGTGCCAACAGCGTCAGTGTTGAGCGTTGCTCGGGAAATGATATAGGCATGTCTTACGTAAGTGGCAGGCCCGAGTGTTACCCAGGCAATGGTGCAGACATGTCTTGTCCTAGCCTCATAATAGCGTCTCGTAAGAAACACTTTTCAGCAGCCCAGGTGTTGCACACTCTTGACAGTGATACAAACAGTGATGATGAACTGAATCTGCCTTCAGGCAGTGAAACTGAAATGGACAGTGAAATTGAAAGTGATTCTCATGAATATGAAAGTGACGCTTGTTTCAATAACACATGTGCAGTGTGCTGTTCAAATCTGATCAGTCTGAAAAGAAAATCTGCAAGGAATCACACTACTGTCCTAACTGTGATGCTGGATTGTGTATTTCACCATGCTTCAAGATATACCACAAAAATGACGCATTTTGACAGTTGTGAAAGATTAGGGTTGTATCACTCCCTTGAACCCCTGTCCAAGACTCCAGACACCAGGTAAAAGTCCAATAATTGACTTTATTTTTATGCCACAGTGCACAAAGCACCCTCTCCTCCACTATACTCATATACAATAACAATAATCACAATAAACAATCCTCCAACTCCCAGACGCGTTGCCACCCTTCCACCCAGCTCAGTTCGCTGTCTGGGAGCTCCCATAGTCCTTTTATTCTCCCTGACCCGGAAGTGTTCCCAATCCCCAGTCCATGTGATTCAATATCACTTCCGGGTCAGGCACAGTCCTTCTTCTTCACCCCAGAAGCACGTCGCTCTTCCTTTGACGCACTTCCGGGTTATAGGGCACAAAGAAGTCTTCGGTCCTCCCTGCAGCTTCTTCTTGCGGCCCCTGTGGTACCCAGCAGGGCTGAGGATAAAAACTACAAAGTCCATGACTCCCTGCTGGTCTTCGGGGCACCTCCATACTGCAGGGAGAGCTTCATCTGGCGGCCTGGTGGTATTGGCTGGCTTCTCAAATACCACACAGTATATACGGCTTTAGCATTATTTTTATTATTATTATTCATTATTATTGTTATTTGTATCATTATTATACTTTCTACACTTCTGACTATGTACTTTTAGTATTTTGAATGTTTTACAGTACAAACTTCTGATTTAATAAATAAGCCAAAAAATGCAATGCTTTTTTACAGGTTAATGCACAGTTTATCTATATACGTATGTCATATCTCGTTTTTTTTTTTTTATTTCCTCCAAATAAAGCCTCCTGTGAATTCACATATTGAGCACCTTTTTTACATAAAAAGGATTATGTGTGTCACCTTTATCCACATTAATTATATTTTTGGTTGATAACAGTAATTTCCTGTGCTGTAAAATTGTAACTTATATGTATGTGCAATTTTATTCTCCTTACACTTAGTAAATATGTACACTTTATTATTTTACTTATAGATAATACTCGTTATATGTGTATTTATACCTTACTAGCATACTTAAGATTATGCTGGATCCCAGTGCACCAGTGCAGTGATTGGAACACTGTGCTGAAAAAATTGAATGAGATGTAAAATGGAGGTCCTGACTCTTTTCGGTAAAAGAAAATCCCAGGGCATCCTATGAAAAAAGTAGGGTACAGTATATCCCGATGTCCAAACTAAATTACCGATCATGGCTTTGTCCATTCTGGCCTTAAATCATCTCCTGTCTCTTATTGGTTATCTATCTTTCTCAGCCCTTCAGCACCTAATAGTTAATTTGTGGTAAGAGGACTGGTGCCAGAATGGCTGCCATCTCATCATCCAGGTGGATGCTACACTTTGATAGTAGTTGGTGGCTGCCCACTTTCTATGTAAAGCTCTTTGAGTAGTGAGAAAAGAGCCATGTAATTGTAAAAACTTATCACTACTTATTATAATTCCTGTTGTATGTATATCCTGCCTTTTTTGTCTGTTGCTGTAGTCTTGCAATTTCCTTTGGGATTAATAAAGTTTCTATCTATCTATCTATCTATCTATCTATCTATCTATCTATCTATCTATCTATCTATCTATCTATCTATCTATCTATCTATCTATCTATCTATCTATCTATCTATCTATCTATCATTGATTTGATGAATCAGGTTCATAGCTCTTTATTTGATATTGCCAGTCATTCCCTCTCTGGCATGCAAACTCAGGTCATGCCTTGTATGCAGTGAAACAGAATGCCTTGCTCCAGATAAGCAAAAAAATGTTCTTAAATAACTAAGGGGTACTTTTGAATGCAAGTGTTATTTTCATTTGTGCCTGGTTACATGAACATTCTGATGTAATTGTTACTTAAATAACGTTTTGATATCAGTTTACATAACATGGACACTGAATTTCACAGAGACAGGTGTTTGAATTTTTTCAATCTTTCTAAAGATGCTTACTGTTTCTGAAACTTTGCTCTAGTCCACATTTTCATCCTTTTTTGCAACCACCTGTTATTTTTCTGATTCAACCATCTGTAATACAGTAAGTAAATCCCAAATTAAAATTCAGAAGCATGAATATGATCTTAATGTACAGAAAGAAAAGACAGCATCACACCATATGTCCACTGATTGAGTGCAGTTATTACTTCTTTTGCATCCATCTGGCAGTATAGTGGACAGATGCAGGAACTTGCAAGTCAACATTGCCTCAGATTTCCCTTGAGATTTCCAGGACAAGCTGCACCCAAACATCCTTTCCTTAAACTTTAATAAAAGGCGCACATTGGTTATATGCAAACTGTTTTGAAAAGCTGTGAAGTTTGCACATCCTTTGATTTAAATCCTTGACACATCATATTCTTCTGCTGTTTGTTTGTGTGTAGTTTTTGCTGACCTGCAGAAATAATTAGAAAGTACAAAACAAACAAACAGAGATGTATAAAACATAATAGCTTCTGTCTGCATCCCTGGGTCTGCCATTTGTCTCTGTATTGTGATTTATAAGTGAAACTATGGAATCATTTTATATAGGTTGGGGAGTGTGTACCACATGAGTCAGATTGCAAATGCTTTAGATAAGAATAAATGAAACTAGGATAATGTTAGGTGGCAGCTAACAAAGAAAGGTGACCTTAATTGTCACAGGAGAGAGGAGTCATATTGGACTTTAAAGGGAAGTGTATAAAAAAGTAATAGGGCAGCAGAAAAAAAAACCAAAAACAAATATACTTTTTTATTTGTAAATGACATCTGTTATAATTGACCAAACCTGTTTAGTTTGCAGTTCAACTTTCAAATCATTACCTATCTATCTATCTATCTATCTATCTATCTATCTATCTATCTATCTATCTATCTATCTATCTATCTATCTATCTATCTATCTATCTATCTATCTATCTATCTATCTATCATATAGTGCCTTTCATATCTATCTATCTATCTATCTATCTATCTATCTATCTATCTATCTATCTATCTATCTATCTATCTATCTATCTATTGTCCCCAAGTGGGGGAATTGCACAGCCCGAAGTTAGGATGGCAGCCAGGTTGTCCTGTTTATTTATATTAAAGCAATAAAAAAGATCACACAATGGTGAAATCTTTTCCAAAGGGGTACAGTAAATGAAAAGAAAACAGCTTCAATGGGCAAAGAATAGCCATTTCTCAAATTTTTATCTTGATCAGAATGGAACCACCTCCAATAGTAGATGGCCTTCTTCTGGGGAGCTTGGGTTTTATAGCTCTCTGACTGGAAGGGGCAGAGTCAGTTGCCCTCATGGGGTTTCTTCTCGGAGGTATGAAGGAAAAGGGAGACAACACAGTTAGCAACAGCACCCACTCTCATCCTGGTCATTCCCAATCTGGAAAGGTCCTCCTCTGATGAGCATTCAAGACACTATCTATCTATCTATCTATCTATCTATCTATCTATCTATCTATCTATCTATCTATCTATCTATCTATCTATCTATCTATCTATCTATCTATCTATCTATCATGTAGTGCCTTTCATATCTATCTATCTATCTATCTATCTATCTATCTATCTATCTATCTATCTATCTATCTGTCTGTCTGTCTGTCAGTCTGTCTGTAAATGTTTTACATGCATGTTTGTGTACTGGCATTTTAAGAAGCTTCAATCCTTGAACTTTATAAGCCAATGTCATTGCCAATAGAGTTCATGCTTCCTGGGTAGAAACTGGAAAGACCCCTTAGGAATCTATGTGTTTGGCACACAACAGCTAATTTGTCATTACCTACAATGAGACATCACTTTATTAACTGCACAACCTTTTCACATGTAACAGAGTATAGTGAATGACTGCATCATGGGTAGTGTGTAAATGTGAATGTGTTTGTGTATGTACAATTTTAGGGAAAGCTAAATAAGACTAAAGATTTAAGTTGTTTAAAATTAAACATGGTAATAGAAGGTAAAGTCATGATGATATGAGTATTTCAAGGAATGGGGTTTCATGGAAGGCAGTTTCATGGGTTTAAAAAGAATGGGCAAGGTATTGGATTCTACAATAACCAATACAAGCCAGGTCTGGGTGGTCAGAAAGGTTTGTTTTTTGGTTTCCAGTTGGATCTGATATGTCTAATATTTTTTTTCATAATATTGAATTTTGGGCTATAATATGTAACCAGTGGACAAATTGTGGGGGAGCTGGGGTACCCCATTTAATCGTTGGCATTTGCCAAAGAACAAAAAACAAATCCTGTTTAGTGTTTCTGTACTTCCCAATTATTATCAAATTCACTGCCAGACTGGCGAGGCTTCAAGAAAATGCACCACACAGTGTGTTAAATCAAGTGTGTCTCTGTGTCTTTTGCAGTTTGGTTCTAGAATGAGCCAGCATCCTCCAGGGACTGGAAAGCTCCTTTTCTGTTTCAGCATGACTGTGCCCCTTGCACAAAGTCAAGTCCATAAAGACATGGGAGAACTTGAATGTACACTTTTCAAATATAAGAATAAGCAGTGGGCTTTAAGAAATTATTTATTTTTAGATTCACTGAAGGTGTATTAAGCTATCAATGGTTTTTGGAGGTAGGGTGGTAAGGATGTATTATCAGGAAGCCAAGCTAATGGGACATTAGTGAGAAGAAAAGGTTTAGATATCCCTTGGCAGTTATAGTAAGAAAAAATGCTAATGTTACTCAGGCATACATCCATACTCATTTTATTGACCATTAACTACCATGTTGTTTAAAAATGTGGTTAGAATCTATTAGTCCAGATGAGCATATTCAGAACATACTATGAATCCCCATTTCTATGTGAGAATATTCATTTGTTAATGTATTGACTGTATTTAGTGCCCAAACACAGAATAATGCCACAGAGGTCAAAATGAGCCACACTGGGATGTTTGTTATAGAAAATTGAATGAAAAGATGGGATATACTCATCGGCAAATGGGTCTTTTCAGCAGAATGATGTGAATCCGAAATAAACAGAAGTTAATCAAGATGCCTCATCTAGTACAGATGTTGTGTACAAGGTGGTGTTGCTCACCCATTTGCCCAACTCTCCATTACCACAATTAAGAATATTCTTCCTCGCATATTTCCTAAAGTTCTGTGCTTTTCTTCGTCTTAGTAGCTACTTCCTAACTCACTTTATCTTCTGAATTCTTCACTCAGTTTCTCTCTGTCAAGGAGATATTTTTCAGCCATCCTAGACTCATTTATAGTCTCCCTTGAATTATTTTGGGCATTTCAGAGCAGTATTTCCAGACAAACCAGAACAGAGTTCTCACTAGGACATCTGGTCCCTTGTACCACCTAGTTTATTCATAAGCCTTAAAGAAAAGTGGATTTGAGCCACCACCATATTGAATCCCCACTAGCACTCAAGAGTTACTGGTATTTCCTTATGTATATCTGACCTCTGCTTAAGACTCGCTAGGAGTTTGTGGGCCAAATATTCAATAATATTGATTTGTCTGCTTTTATTCTCCTTTTTTGCCTGCCAGTCTTCCTGTATGTAGTATGTGTTGCTGACAGACATCTTCCTTGGCTACCTATTAGGCAATAGAAAAATACTGACCCTTGCTGATATAATGGGTCCATGGCACATGCATTTTTGATGAATAAAGCTTGCGTTTTCAGGTGGGGCAAACAGTAAGTAGCATGGTGAAATCGCTCTGGAGACAGACGTGGGAGCACGTGCAGGATTTTAAATGGAAGTCCAAGTGTGAGAAAAAGGGTGGAAAAAGAAGAAGGGAAATGAGAAAGAAGGCATTAAGGTTAAAGAAGGACAAGAGGAGTCAGTGATGTACAAGAAGTAATCGGACAGGACTCCCATGAGAGGAGCGTATGGCTAGATGTTCAAAGGGAGGCAGAGGGGCAGCTTCTGCTCAGCACTCAAAGGAGCAGGAGCGACCAAGTGCTCCAGGAGGGACTGGCAGCATGGAACCGGGGCAGGATTTAAGGGTTGCCTGCATCTGTTAGTGGATGTCTCCTCGTGCTGAGGAGACGTCAGTTTTTAGACAGAAGCATGGAGGATTGGGTTTGAAAGGAAATATATTTTTGCCCTTAATTTTAACCTCTTGTAAAAGGATTATTTAGTGTTTGTTGAACTTTTTAACCTCCACTTTGCACCTCATTTTTATGGATTTTTTATTCAGCTGTTCAGGGTTCAAGTGGTTCCCAGAAGATGCCAAGGAGTGTGGAGCTGATCTGGACCATATGGTAGATATCAACATCTTAAAAAAAGAAACTTATCTACTAACAGGACAAATCTGATAAAATAAACCTTTGAGTCAATAAGCAGGCGATGGAAAAGCTTGTCCATCTGCATCATTTATTACTCCTCAGCTAATGAACAGGGAGCATTTTTCTATAGCATGACCTGAATGGTCACAGAAACAAAGGCTAGAGGTTCATTTTATAAACTATCGAATTTGCAGGCAGTGTCAATCAATGCATACATTTCATACTCTTCTTCTTCTTCTTTCGGCTGCTCCCGTTAGGGGTTGCCACAGTGGATCAGCTTCTTCTATATCTTTCTGTACACTCTGATTGGTTAAAAGACATGAGGTGATTAGCATGAAGCACAACCATCCCAAATAAAAGTCTTTCTCTATTATTTCCTTGTTCCTCTTAGTTTAGATATCACCCTTGAAATCTTCATGTATGTGACAACTGTCCAGTTGTATTGTTTATAGGACATCTGCTGATCTCTTAATCATACATTTGATTTACATCAACCTGCTCCTGGTACATTCTTGCTTTGTTGTTCACTTGATCTTTATCTGGTTTCCTAATATGCCTGAAAAGATTTCTGACATTTATTAACCCTTTTGTACTTCTAAGGTGGATGCTATAATTTAATATGGAAATCATATCAAAACACTTTTTACCTACACTTCCTCCTTTGCCAGGCAACATCATTTTGTAGAAATGTAGCTCATTGACACACTTCTTCCAGCATGTTTCTCACCCATTGTGAAGTACTACATGCTTAAGTCACGCAGAGAGTAAATGTGTGTGTTTAATGCGTTTACTTAAGCGGGTGTGATTTCAAATTTACAAATGTATAGTTCATTGTCACTATAGCTACAATGATAGAAAAATGCCTTAGGAGAAGACAGTCGTATAATTGCCTAATTCCCTTTGTGCAATTAAGTGAAAATAAAGCTCATGAGAGTAGGCCACAATAATGTGTGTCATTCAAACTGTCATTAGAATGAGCTATGTTTCTGCAACATGTAATTTCTTGAAAGTGAATGTCATTTTAAACATGCAGATGCTTACTACTTTAGTTGCTATGGTGACATCACAAGAATCACAGAACAATTAATTATCTGAGGAAAAATCCCAAAACACAGAATTCTAGTTCAGGGATATGGGGAGCAAAAGACTACTGTGGCAGCATCAGGCTCAAGGCAGGACACAACCCTGCAAAACTGAGCTGCCTATGTATGGTATTTAAATCTCAGTCTGTGTGTAGATCCTGGCTGGTGGAACAAGCTTCCCACCTCCATTCAAAATTCTGACTTACTCAGTGTGTTCAAGAGATGTTTGAAGACTCTTGTTTGGTGAATTTCTGTCTAACTGATATTAGCTGTTAGGTTTTTATTATGTAGGAATTGTAACTTGCTTGTAATTTGCTCTGAGCTCTTCACTCGTGATGGTCAATTTTGTATCCTTGTCATGAAAAGTCAAGCAAAATGACCCCTTTTATTGGCTAACTCAGATTACAATATGCAAGCTTTCGAGGCAACTCAGGCCCCTTCTTCAGTCAAGATGTAATACAGAAACTGGAGTTCCCTGTGTTTATATCCACACACTAGGACAAGAAACAACATTGGTAAATCTTTAAGTGAAAAATCTTAAATGTAAAAAATTAATAGATTCCTACAGGCTAGGGTTCATTTAACAAGAGAGAAGAACAATGTATGGTCAAGATCTTTGGATAAGATAACTGTTTAACAAAGTCTTTTGAAGTTTCTGATGAGTTTTTCCATACAATGTGGGTCTGTAGGCAGGATATCTGGGCCAGTGATGCAAACAGTCCTCATACTTGGCCATAAAACTCTTGTCTCTATTCAAACCATGTTGTAATGTATTAAATTTTAGCATGAGTTTAACTTCCCATTCTTTTCTCTCTTGCTGTGTTCTGAAGTAAGTGCCTCTCACAGTGTTCATGGCTGTTGAAATGGTCCGCTACAGGAACATCTGTGCTGCCATGCTTGATGTGGAACCTGTTTAAATTAATTCTCTGGCGGGGTGTTTGTCCAGCTTCTCCCACATAGAGTGCAATGTCAGGACATTTCATGTAGAGAATTAGACCACATTAGATTATCTGCAGGAAAACGATCCCTTTATGCGATGTTCTAGTCGGCAGTGTGGTATGACTACACAAACTGTATCATAAATGTGAGTACACGTTTTACATCTTTTCTGTAGGCAGGGAGATGTGCCATTTTTTGTTGGTTCACTTAGGGAGCTTTTGTAAATCTATTACTGCATGTCATGCATTATACACTATAACGAACAGGGTCTTGAAAGTGTCATAGGTATTGTAAATCTGCAAAGTTTAAACTATATCATATGGGACAAACCATGATAACTGATTATACAAAAATTACTCTGCACACTTTACCTGAAAAAAATAGGTTATAATAATGAATGGATGCTTTTACTTTGCAGAATCAGACTCTGATACTGGCTTGTCTTGTCCACAAAATACCAAGTACAGTAAATTACTTAACTGGTCAGAGTAGTACAAGTATGTTAGCCAAACCTTCCGCTTTATAATCAGGTATTCTAAAAGGTAATAAAAAAAGAAAACAACATTATCTCTCATAACTAAACTTTCAAATTATGACACTACCTTAATTTGCTTGTCTTGTATGTGTTTTGTGGCCTGTGGCCTATACAAATCTGCTGATTAGTTAAACTATGTAAGCAGAGATCACACCTTACCTGCCCATTTACAATTCTCTCCATTATCTTTGGAACAAAGACACATATTTCCGTGATTTACCCCTCTGCTCCACAGTTTAAAATTACAAATCAAACAATTGAAATGTGATTAAAGTTCATATCACAGACTTTCATTTAAAGGTATTTGCATACATTTGGGTCACATCATGTAGAAATTACAACACTTTTTCTACATGGCCCACCCAGCCCCCCATTTCAGGGCACCATAATGGCAGGTCTGTTAAAGGTGTCATATTTAGTACTTTGTTGCATATCCCTTGCATGCAATGACTGCTTGAACTCTGTGACATCAGCAGGTGCTGTGGATCTTCTATGGTTTTGCTCTGACAAGCCTCTAATGCAGCCATCTTCAGTTCCTGTTTGTTTCAGGGGCTTGTCCCCTTAAGTTTTCACTTCAGCATATGGAAGTCATGCTCAATTGGATTTAAACTGAGTGACTGGCTTCACTATTCAAGAATTTTACATTTTTTAGCTTTGAGAAACTGCTGAGTTGCTTCAGCAGCATGTTTGGGGTCATTATCTTGTTGTAGGATGAATGAGTTTGGAGGTATTTAGTGTAACTTGAGCAGATGTTTCTACACTCCTCAGAATCCATTGTGCAACAACCGTTTCATCATCAATGAAGTAAATGTGCCTATACCTGTGGCAGCCATACACACCCAAGCCATAACACCCCCACCACCATGTTTAACAGATGAGGTGGTCTGCTTTAGATCTTGGGCAGTTTCTTTTCATCTCAATACTTTACTGTTGCCATCACTCTGAAGCAGGTTCATCTTTATGTTGTCTGTGTAACAGACTCTTTCCCAGAATTCTGCAGACTCTTTAAGTACTTTTTTTACAAACTGCAATCTGGCCATCCTACTTTTTTGGTTTGCAGTATGGTTTGTGTCTTATATTGTGGCCTCTATGTTTCTGTTCATGAAGTCTTCTGCGGATAGTCGTCTCTGACAGGTCCACATCTGCCCCCAAAGACTGTTTCTGATCTGTCAGACAGGCGTTTGGGTCTTTTTCTTTACCACAGTGATGATTCTTCTGTCGTCAACAGTGGAGGTCTCCCTTGGCCTACCAGTCCCTTTGTGATTACTGAGGTCACCAGTATGTTCTCTCTTCTTAAGAATATTCCTCACAGTTGATTTAGGTTATCATAAGGTTTTGCTGATGTTTCTAATAGTTTTATTCCTGTTTCTCAGCATCAAAATGGCTTCTTTGACTTTCATTGGTATAATTCTTGTCCTTAGGTTGAACAATGCAGACACCAAAGAGTAGAAGCAAGCCGAGGTATCTTATGAAGCAACAAAACACACCTGAGGAATCACAAACACCTGTGACGCCAATTGTCCCAAACATTATGGTGCCCTGAAATGGGAGGTCATGTCGAAAAAGTGTTGTCATTTCTACATGTTGTGACTGAAATGTATGCAAATACCCTGAAATTCAGTTATTTAATGTGCACTTTATTCATGTCTCAATTGTCTGATTTGTAGTTGTGGAGGAGAAGGGTAAAACAAGGAAAAATGTGTCTTTGCCCCAAACATTATGGAGGGCACTGTAAATGCCTATAGAAGTGTATTATTGTAATTCAGCCTGCTTCAGGTTTTCTTACTTTTCATTAATTAATCTGTCTGAGTGACACTAGGAAGTGGTGAGCTGTGCTGTCTCAATAGATCCAGGGAACCGGTTTCAAATTGTGTCCCAAACACTCTCTATGTGGGGGTCTGAGGATGTCCCTGCCACATTCCAAAGACCTGTGTGAGTGGGTGCACGGTGCACTGGACCTGTGTTCTATTTGGGGCTGGTCCCTACTTTAGACCTGATGCTGTCAGAAAAGGAGATCTCAGTGACCCTGAAATAGTAAAAGCAGATTGTATTTACCACTTTCTCATAAATAAGGAGATCATTGCTTAGCTTACATCCTTGGGGATGAAAACCAATAATATGCACTTCCCATATTGATTCTTGAAGGGCTTGCTTGCATTTCTCAATTCTTTTTGGCTCTTAACATATAGTAAAATGATCGCTTCCTCAGCTGTAGCTTTTCAGTGTGTGTAGTTTACACCAGTTTGAAAATTATACTTCATAAGTTTGTCAGCCTAATAAGAAACAGCTTCAAGTCAAGATATTAATTCCATAACCTTTGAAATGTATACATAATACACTTAATTTTCTCAAGATAATCACATGAAATATATTATACATAAAGATAGACAGAGAAAACAAAATGATGCAATTTTAAAAGAGAGGGATCATTTTAAACGATCACTTATGCACTCTTTCCCGGAAGGCAGACAGTATTGGATTTTGCATTGCCATTGATACAATTCCATCAATCAAAGCAAATTGCTTGTCAGATTAAACGGCGGAAAGGCAAGGGCATATCTATCTGCCCTATATTTTCTGTTTTGCTCAAAAGTCAAACAGTGTGTTTAGAGTGCTTTTTTAAAAAAAAAAGTGAATTAGCATTCCGCTCTATATTCTGAAGAACACATTGATAATTAATAGCGATTATCATCAGTGTTGGGATCTCTTATTAATGTTTCTTTGAGACCAAAGGACCTTCTTAAGGAAGAAAAAATGATTTTTCTTTTCTTTTCTAAATGAATGTACTGGAAGTTAGAAATAACTGTCTTTGCATTTATAATATTATAAATTCTGCTTTATGGTTTACTGACTAATAAGTAGCATAGGGTATATGAAATTCATATTGTTGAACTTTTCTAGCTATTCCAGCTATTCCAATAGCTGTTTCTATCTATTGGATATCTATTTCCAATCATTCCAGACATGTAATGTTTGACTTTCATGAAATAAATTTATGTACAGTATTTATTTAACACAATTTACATTGGTTTCATAAAGTACAGCACAGTGAGCAAACAGGCATACCCCATACCTTTTTCAAATCAAATCTGACCTCACCACCAATACTGTAAGACTGCTCTTCGCAGACTACAGTTCAGCATTTAATACAATAATCCCTGATTTAGGCCTCCCCTCCTCCACCTGCACCTGGATAAAGGACTTTCTGACAAACTGCCCACATAGGGTTAAACTTGGCGATCATCTCTCCTCTTCTCTTTTGCTTAGCACAGGATCTCCACAAGGCTGTGTGTTGACCCCACTTCTTTACTCTCTGTACACAAATGACTGCACCCCTGTTCATCTCACAAATACTATCATTAAGTTTGCAGACGACACTACCGTAGTGGGCTCATATCAGAAAGAGATCACAAGGTCCGACAATGACAAAATGGTGTTAAGTGAATAACTTAAACCGGAACACCACAAAAGCCAAGGAACTCATTCTGGACTTCAGAAAGCACAGCACAGAACCGGTTCCTCTCTGCATCAATGGAGACCATGTGAAAAGGGTGCATACCTTCAAAATTGAACAATACCCTTTAGTGCAATAACATTTTATTATATACTAGCGACTGTGAGCCCAATCAAATCGGGCTACAAATTCTACTTCTGTGAAATGATACTTTCTCTGCAAAGAATTATTTGTTTTTTTAAGTCCTTGAAATGATTTTGTTATCATGGCACTGATTTGTGCTTAAAATAGACCTTTTTGGCCGAGATGAGGAAGAAGAGCTTCCTATTTAAGCGGGGCTGCGAGACGTGAACTCAGCTTTTCGGCGCACCTCATTTTTTCCGGCAAACAAATTTTCAAAACAAACCATATTTTATGACTCTAATCAGAGTCGGAGTAATAATTATGTTGGCGTGGTCATTTTAGATCTGAGATCGGCTAAAATTTAAACAATGACCGTTGTTAATACCCAGCAGTCATTACTCAGTTTGCCAATAGATGTCAGAAGGACAGATGCCAAAACTGAACAGCCCAAAGATAGATTTCAACGTACCAAGCAAATGGCGATACGTTCTAAATTACTTACAGTTCTAGAGCTCCAGAAGGGTTTAAGTTAGTTGACGATGTTAGTCCTGGAAAGTACACCAAACCAATGTTCCAAAAACCAACCGAACTTACTATTATCTGCTCGAACCAACACCGACTTACTATGCTCGGCCGTCCCGCGGCATCACTGAAGCATTCGAACATTCCTAGCCAATCATGCACTACTGTGTCCGCATTTGCCACGTTATGTTCTAACTACAGAGGCAGAGTCCTATTGCATGGTTCTAACTTGTATTGAGCTGAGGTATTGACGCAAACATCATACATACGGATAGTATCAAATTATATATAAGGATTTCATTATTTCTATGCTGTTCTTATTGTGTGTATTATGTGTTGTAGGTTTTTTTGTTGTTGTTTTTTTCACAAAGGTTTTCTGTTCTATTCTATTCTGTTCTATGTTTATCAATTTACATTTTTGTCAGATATGTTTTTTATTTTCCCTATTAATATTTTCCAGATTTTGAATTGTTATAGACAGAATATTAAAAATTCAAGTCTAAATAAGCTCACTGCTATTCACTGTATGAAATATAAAAGAGAAATGTAAGAGGGAAAATCAGTAATTTCTTGAGGCAAAATGAAAATATTGAAAACTGAAACAGGAATTGTGTTGTTAAATATTTAATGACTAAAAGTACGGCATACCAAATCAGTTGAAGCAATAACAGCAATTAATCTAGATGCAACATTCAAACAACATGGTTAAGTATTTCCCCATAGCATATCCCACCTATGAATGGCATTTGTATGGCCAGGAGGCCAAAGGATGAAGTGTGCCAAAGAAAAAGTCTGTGATTTTGTTAATATTGGCCATGTTTCAGTTTAGCAACTTAGTTCACTTTTTAAGATTAATTAATATGATTTGCACTTTTTAAGATGTTTCCATTATATTCAGTATTTTCTTTCATACAATAAAGTAATTTATATTTATAAAATCAAATTGGCACTTTATTAAATAGACAGAAGAGAAAAGCACAAATTCATATATAGCTAATTATGAAAATTCACTAAATGAGAAAGATATGAATTATCAGTCATTATATAAGAAAGATAGATATATATGAGATAGATCACAGTGATATGTTCAGACACCTCCATATTTTCTGAATCTTGAACTGTCTAGCTAACAGTAGAAAGTTTGTGAGGTTCCAGGTCTGTGTGTTGGACAAGATGGTGAGCACCACAGGAGCAACATCGGTAACTGTCCTATATCCATTTCCACCACCTGCAACAACTGTGATTTCCAGTACAATTCCAATTAATGCCATCCTCAGGCATTCTCTGATATCTCTACTTTTTTTAGACTGCATTTAAAATGAAAACAAGAAAGAGTGTAGAAACATGGTGGAGCTATTCTATGTGGTATAGGGCAAACCCTCTGGAATTGGACATTATCAAGACAATGGAATAAGAGGTGAAGCCCCTGAGATGAGTTACCATAAAATTAGAAGAATATTAGGTTGATGACACAGATCTGCTGTACAAGAATACTTGGAGAAGGTGCTTCTTCAGAGCCACTGGCACATTCAACCACCTAAAAGGCCACTACTGCTGCTGTTTTTTTTTTTTTGTTTGTTTTTTTTTCCTACAGCAGTTAAACTGAGTAATGCCCTGTCCCATCGAGTCTATCATTGTGCTATCCAGTTTTAACTGTCATATTATTATTGGGACAATGTTTCTTTATAGACAGTACACATTGATCAGCGTATGTGCTAACACATTCGCGTCTGTTGGTTGTTGTG
Organism: Polypterus senegalus; assembly: GCF_016835505.1. Taxonomy (NCBI): domain Eukaryota; kingdom Metazoa; phylum Chordata; class Cladistia; order Polypteriformes; family Polypteridae; genus Polypterus; species Polypterus senegalus. Next base: position 146,357,060 of record NC_053161.1, read on the forward strand.
TATTGCTTTCCATTATGTTTTTGTGCACTTTATATTTTATGTTGCTGCTGGAGCAAGTGAATTTGCCCTCAGGGAACAATGAAGTACTTTCTCTCTATTAGAAGCATAAAAAAGACTTGACAAAAGAGATGAGAACATTTGCAATCCATCAACCTTCTTCAGCTTGCTAATAGCTAATTTGCATCAGCAACTTTTTTGACTAAAAATGGAAATATTTGGTACATTTTTCGACTTTCTGGCGACGCCTTGTGCCCCATAGGTTATATTATAAAACTTAACATTTTTAAATGTATATATAATATGTATATTATATATATGTATATATATATATATATATATATATATATATATACTGTAATTATATATATATATATAATATATACATCCATCCATCCATTCCACTATATCCTAACTACAGGGTCACAGGGGTCTGCTGGAGCCAATCCCAGCCAACAAAGGGCACAAGGCAGGAAACAAACCCCAGGCAGTGCACCAGCCCACCGCAGGGCACGCACACACACACACACACCAAGCAACGTCTGTCTGTTTGTTTGTATGTCTGTACACTTTTCACGAGAGAACTACTTTATGGACTTAGATTTTTTTCTAGAATTTCCTTGAACATTCTGTTTGATTTTGCAGCTTCTCTCATCGCGTTAAGTATCATAGTTCGCTTTATTTGCCCGAATCCGAGAGAGAGGCTGTGGGCCGAGGGAAGAGGGGCGGGGCCCTCCTCACTCACGTGCCAGTCTCCGTTCAAGTCGGTCTGCCTCTTGCCACCTGTTGGAGCATACCTTGCCTCCGCTTAGCTAACAATACCTGTTTGTTCAACAGACATTATCATCCAGAGCTTGTTAAGGAGTAACATTTGACCTTTTTGAGAGAGAGATCAGAGCTACGTGTATTTTAGAGGGTAGCCACTGAACACGATCAGATACAGTGGCAACATTTGACATTGCAGTGTACCTACCTTACGCTTGTCCAGAATTAAATTTTTTTAAATTGATTTTTAAAGTTTGTCCTGTTTCACTACTATGTGGGCGGAGCCACAGGGGACAGGCAGAAAAAAAAAATAATATACAGGGTTATTCAAAAAGAATGAACCGATTTCATTACGCAATATTTTATTAAGGAAAAGTAATGCAAAACTCCAGCCAAGTCACAAGTATTCTACTCAGTTTTAAGTTTTATTTCCTGCCTTACAAGTGTTCAATGTGGCCACCACCTGCAGCACATATATATATATAAATATATTTACATATATACTGTATATATATATATATATTGTAATGAAAACACAAAATGAGCATAAAGGGTTGGGGTTTTGAGCCCCGTATACTGTAACCAAGGTCTGATATTCTCTTTTACAAAAATCATCGGACCACAAAGGGTTGGCAAAGGGACTACTTATAGAGGCGGACAGGAAATGAAAACAGTGGGATGCTGGGAAAGTCATGGTGGTGGATGGGTACTGATGTCATCAAACAGGGAACAGAGGGTAGAAAGGAACCCGGAAGCGATGCAGCTCTTCAGTCATCCGGGTGGAGTTACAGTGGCGGTGCTTTTTTCTTTCTGAGAAAACAAAAAGAAAGAGGGTAGCACCCCATCATTTTTGGTGCTCGTCGAGTCCTTAAGCTGCTCCTCATGTGCTCGTGCGTGACAGTATATATATACATATATACTCTGTATATATATATATATATATATATATAAATGCAGGTCAAATTCCATTACAACGAAGTGCCAGGGACCTAAACAATATTTTGTTGTAATATAAATTTCACAGTACAGTAGAGTCTCACTTATCCTACCTTCGCTTATCCAACATTTCGTATTATCCGACGTCCCACCGCTAAAGAAAAAAAACAAAAAAACGCATCAATCGGCAACAAGAACTGCAAGTTGCCAGCGTGAGCGTAGTCTATTTTTTGTTGCTCTCGACTCTACTGCAGCTAATTACAGTGGAACCTCGGTTTTCGAGCATAATTCGTTTTGGAAATGTGCTTGCAGTCCAAAGCACTTGTACAGTATATCAATGCGAATTTCCCCATAAGAAATAATGGAAACTCAAATGATTCGTTCCACAACCCAAAACTATTCATATAAAAATGATTAATACAAAATATAAAGTAAAAATACATAAAGCAAATTAAGCTGCGCTTTACCTTTGAAAAGAATCATGGCTGGTGTGAGTGACTTTCTAAACTCTTGTAGGATTTCACCCAACGGGACAGCACGCAGAAGAGCGTCCCAAAGCAATCGCAGTCTCCCAGTGCTGTAGCAGTTCATCATAAAAGCAAATCCAAAAAGATGCTATAAGTGCCTGCCGTCAATGGGTGATACAAGGAACAAGGAACATTATAAATGCGCAGGGCACAGTATTACTTTCCCCCGATTCTGCCTGACTGCTGTGTCTGTGTATAGGAGAATGGTTTCAAGCTGAATAAAGCTGGTGTTGCTAAAAGTACTGACTCTCAGCTTCGAGTTTTCGGGTGCAAGACGGGGATTCGCACGTCACAGCACAAACACACACACGTAGTCACAATGCTGTAGTAAAAAGCATACGCTCGTAAGGATGTTGACTCTATGAATGACGAGTTAAGGCTCTAGAAACTGCAATTAATTACATTGAGCAACAAGAAGACGCTACAGGAATCGACATAAAGATGCTGCAAAGATGGCAAGACTTGACAGCGAAGAAACGGCACTCATCAGGAAAGCAGACTACGATCAAAAATGTCTTTAAATCATTACAGGACAGAACTTTATAAGTACAGTACATACTGTATTTAACTTCAGACAATTCTATAACTGTAAGTAAATTTTTTCAGTTCATTTATTCTGTTGTTTTGTTGTAAAACATGATTATTAGGTTCGCAATGTGTAAATCTGTAACATAGTTTGACGTCTAATTGGCTCTTTCATAACACCTGCCATTATCCAACATTTTCGTTTATCTGACGTTCTGTCGGCCCGTTTATGTCGGATAAGCGAGACTCTACTGTAATAAGATTCTGTATTTGTCGCTATAGTGCTTTCTTTAACTTGCATTCAGGCATGTGCAATGATTTCAATAGCTTCTTTCATGTTCATTTTCTTCACCTGCTGTCTACAAGTTATGCTAACAAGAATTTTTCTCAGTATTTCCTTGCGATAATACACTTTCAGGATGCGAACTATGCCCAAATCCAATGGCCAAAGCACTGCTGCGCAATTAGGCGGGAGGAATTCAGTGCAAACATTACCTAAATGTGGAAGCATGCTGTAGGCAGCACAGTTTTCAATCAGAAACAGAAAAACTCTTTTGGGACACCCCCATCACCCCAACAGGAAGACAAGGCAAAGTACATTTCAAAGTGTGATTGTTGTGCCTGTGGAAGATTATTTGTCTGTTGCCGGGGCAGGGCAACTGGGAGCACCAAGGAGCAAATCCGAGCCAACTGCGGTCGCACTATAATCGCCTGTTGTTAATCGGTGATGCAAGGAACATTATAAATGCAGGGAATAGTATTACTTGCCACCTAACCTGGCCACTACCCTGCCTGACTGCTGTGTCTGTGTATAGGAGAGTGGTAGATCCTCCTACAATAAATAACCCAAAACACGAGGTTGAGTCTCAGCACTTTAGCAAAACCAGCTTTATTTTGCTTCAAACAGGAACAGCACAGTTATTTATTGTAGCAGGATCTACCACTCTCCTATACACTGACACAGCGATCAGGCAAGGTCCTGACCAGGTTAGTGGCCAAGTAATACTGTTCCCTGTATTTATAATGTTCCTTGCATCAATCATCGAGAACTTTTCAGAGTTGCTTCTGTGGCAAGCCGCTACAGCGATGTGAGCCCCCACAACTGATAAACAGTCTTACACAGACACGGTGATCTCACTTCGGGATGTTCTTTGGCATTTTGGCCCACTGCAGGAGGTCGCAAAATAGTTTAGAAACCTTACAACAGTGATTTTGCTTTTTCTTGAATGAATGGCCCACTAATAGGAATGTTTCTTAAACGAGCACCACTGAACCATATAAAAACAGCTTTTTCGACATTTCGACATTTTCAAATGTAGCAGTTTGCATACTTTTGTACTGAGACCTAAGATTTGCAACCTGAGATTTCTCTTCTATTTTGCTCAGTCTTTCAAGATAGGTGACAATGTCGATGGCGAAATTCCAAATTCGCTGGCAACGTCTTTTTTCTTTTTGCCAGAATCGAGAGCCACACAAATTTCAAGTTTTTTTTTAATGTGAACTGTTTTCGTTTTTTCGCGTCTCCCATTTCTATAGAAGGGTGACAATGAGTTAAGTTCCAATGGATGTTTTTTAAATGTTGACGATCAGGAAGAAAAAGGTATGACTGAAAACCAAAGAAAACAAACACAGCAAATAAACAGAACAAGGCTGGTTTGAAGAAAGATAAAAATGTACAATATTTCTTTTCAAGGATCGTTGTGCACAACTAAGCTGCGACCATAGAACGAACTGCTCTGTGGATGATTAATTTAGGCATTTCAAGGTCTTTTGAGTATTTCGTTGTAATGAAAGTATCTACAGAATGTATTTTATAGTAATGAGATTTCTATAGACTCTGTCTTATGGGGAAACTGCCAGGACCGTAAAAATACTTGTTTTAACGATATTCTTTGTAACAGAATTTGACATATATATATATACTTGCAGAATACACGTGCTTTGCAGCAAAGAAGTAGTGTGTTAAAGAAGTTATGAAAAAGAAAAGGAAAAATTTTAAAAATAATGTAACATGATTGTTAATGTAATTGTATTGTCATTGATATGAGTGTTGTTGTCATATCTATCTATATATATCTGTATCTATATCTATATCTATATCTATATATCTATATCTATATATCTATATCTATATGTATATATGTATATCTATATATATATATATACTAGCAAAATACCCACGCTTCGCAGCGGCGAAATACTGCATTAAAATTTTTATTAAGAAGAAAATTAAACCTTTTTAAACTGAGGGAAAATATGTCAATAATTATTTGTTAAGGATCTCTTTGTATACCATGTTGTCAGTTCGGCCCTCTGGTTGTAACATGACCAAGCTGTGCGCTGAGCTTACTCTTGAGCATGTAACTTACAGTTGGCCATGTGAACAGTAATCTTGTCTCAAATGTCACAGCTTGGATTGCTGCTGTCATAATCGGTTTGAGTTTCATGGTTTGTTTCAATTACGACAGTATTTGCAGGATTTGTTGTGTCGGCAGCCATCAACTCACATGCAGAACCATAGGTGAAGGGCTTAAGCATTTCACTCTTATAGTGCTCCCGTGTAGTATAATTATCTCCTGTACCGTCATCAGCCCACACCTTGAACCTGTCCCAGTCATTCAATACATAAGACAGAATCTTCCTCTGGATATCAAGAGTGAGCCTGATATGGCCATGCAATATGTAACAAAGAGAATGGAAAAGGTAGGTGCCATCTCCGGGCATGGAAACCACTTGGAAAGTGACAGATCTTTGATCGATGGTGATCATCTCGATAGACATGATAATGGGGGTTGGAATGATAAAGGAAATGGATACCTGAGCAATGTAAAGTAAGTGTAAAATACCTATACAATAACTATAATTGAAATAAACAAACAATAAAACAGCAGAGAATCCGTAGATTAAACAAAAAGGCTGTAGTTATCAGTAGGGAGACATGAATCCCGTGGCGAAGCAAGGAAGGGAATGTAGAGACCGGAGCGACGGACGGTCTTATATAGGCAGGCAGCCAGCCAATAACGTGGGAGGCGTTGGGATGGGGGACACAACGCCACCTCACACGGTGACTGAGGTGCAGGCTATGGACGTATATATGTACGTAAGTAGGATTCAGTTAGCGTTGGGAACCCGTGTACCAAATTTCTTGAAGATGGGCCCATAAGTAACAAAGACTGTTGAAAAGTTCAGTATGGCGGCCGACAGTGGCATCATACCACCAAAATAAGTACGTACATTGGTTTCAGTTAGTGCAGGGAAGCCGCCTACCAAATTTGGAGAAGATGGGGCCATAAATAAGAAAGTTCAACATGGCGGACGTTGTTGACCGTTATGACGATTACGCATAGAATTTCGAAATGAAACCTGCTTAACTTTTGTAAGTAAGCTGTAAGGAATGAGCCTGCCAAATTTCAGCCTTCTACCTACATGGGAAGTTGGAGAATTAGTGACGTTGGAAAGTTCAATATGGCGGCCGACAGTGGCGTCATACCATCGAAATAAGTAAGTACATCGGTTTCTGTTAGCGCAGGGAAGCCGCCAACCAAATTTCGTGAAGATGGGGCCCCAAATAAGAAAGTTCAACATGGCGGACGTTGTCGAACGTTATCGACCGTTATGACCGTTACGTGTAGAATTGAGAAATGAAACCTGCTTAACTTTTGTAAGTAACCTTTAAGGAATAAGCCTGCCAAATTTTAGCTTTCTACCTACATGGGAAGTTGGAGAATTAGTGATAAGTCAGTGAGTGAGTGAGTGAGTGAGTGAGTGAGTGAGTGAGTGAGTGAGTGAGTGAGGGCTTTGCCTTTTATTATTATAGATATAGCAAAATACCCGTGCTTCGCAGCGGAGAAGTAGTGTGTTAAAGAAGTAATGAAAAAGTAAAGGAAATATTTTTAAAATAACATAGCATGATTGTCAATGTAATTGTGTTGTCATTGTCATGAGTGTTGCTGGCATATTATATATATATATACACACACACCACACACATATATAAACATATATATACACATCATATATATATATATATATATATATACATATACACATATACAAATATAGACATATATACACATATATATACACACACATATATATACATATACATATCTACATATATACTGTATATACACATATATATATATACAAATCTACATATATATATCTACATATATATATTAGGGGTGGGACTCGATTAAAAAAATTAATCTAATTAATTAGAGGCTGTGTAATAATTAATCTTCATTAATCGTATGTAATCACACATGAAAATTTGCCCCAAATCGCAATTTTTTTTTTTTAATTTAAAAGGGTTTTAGTGGGCGACAGAATCAAACAATAGACATGGACATGAATATTGTAAACTCAAGCTCTTTTAATTTCTGAAAAAAAAAATGCTTTTAAACTGCATTTCAATTCAAAACAGAAACAAAAATATCATCCCTGGCTAAAATTGGGCAGACTTAAAAATAAAGTGGTATTTTAAGTACATTTTCAGAATGGTATTGTCTTTAAATAATAATTACCAAAATTTCAACATAAAGTGCAGTTTTTCTTCTTAAAAAAATAAGTCAGAAACATAAAAAGTAATTTGACCAGCTTAATCTTTAAAAATTTTGTACATTAGGCTAAAACAGTATGATTATTTAACATTGTGTAATTAGATGTAATTAGAATTACTAACGGTCACGGAAGTCCAATGATCCCCAGTAAGAACCACAAAGTCCGCTTTCTGTAATGCATCTAATTTTGCTTGTTTTTCAGTGTGCACAAAACCATGCTTTTATCAAGGCTTCCGTCGGGTAGTCTTTTGAAATGAAATTTTCCTCCGATCAGTTGTAGGAATGCACTTTATTCCGAATCTAACATTTTTGTAGCTCTGATGTATGCATCAATCTAATCGATGTACCAGGAAATCATGCATTGACAAAAGTTCCCCTTTGCTTGGAATTGAAAGTGTGATTAAATGCGTTATTTTTTAGCGTTATGGAGTACATGCATCGAAGCTTCTCAGCTGTGCTTGTGCTAAGAAAAGGAAACATTTTAAAAATAACGTAACATGATTCTGCGTTAACTGCTTATTTTTTCATAAGTCTCAAACCAAGGGGATGCGAGGGTAAAATGAATCGGGAAGCGCGCGTACATACTCCATTCCCTCTCGGAAATCGAACCTCGGATGTCGGCGCTAGAGGCGAAGCCTCTACAATTGCGCTACGACATATGGCTTGTCTATTTGAGAGTATGTAGATCGGGGTATATATATACATATATATATATCCGCGTTTCGCAGCGGAGAAGTAGTGTGTTAAAGAAGTTATAAAAAAGAAGGGAACATTTTAAAAATAACGTAACATGATTGTCAATATACAGTAATTGTTTTGTGAGTGTTATTGAGTGTTGCTGTCATCAAGGATTTGATTATCATTATTTCTTTCAATCAGGTTTGTATTTGTAGGATGTGTTGTGCTCAAGTTACATTCCGTGTTTGTCAATCGTTGTAAAGATAACAGGTTTTATTCATCGATTCGTTTCTTACTGCATCAATAAACAGCTCGTCTTCTTCTTTATCTGAGATGTGACACACTGCATGCACGGGTTTTTTTTTACACTGTCTTCCTTTAGCGGGACATTGACTTCACCGTGTGCTTGCTGCTACTTCGGAAACGGAGTCAGTCAGTGAGTGAGTAAGTGAGGGCTTTGCCTTTTATTAGTATATCTATACTAATAAAAGGCATAGCCCTCACTCACTCACTCACTCACTCACTCACTCACTCATCACTAGTTCTCCAACTTCCCGTGTAGGTAGAAGGCTGAAATTTGGCAGGCTCATTCCTTACAGCTTACTTACAAAAGTTGGGCAGGTTTCATTTCGAAATTCTACGCCTAATGGTCATAACTGGAAGGTATTTTTCTCCATTAACTGTAATGGAGTTGAGCTGGCAATGGCGTGGGGGGAGTTTCGTGTGACATCATCACGCCTCTCACGTAATCACGTGAACTGACTGTCAACGCGCGTGCGTAGAAAACCAGGAAGACCACCAAAAAGCCCTTAAGAAAACATGCATTATATAATTGAGAAGGCAGCGAAACAATAAGAAGCGAGCGAGTGACATATACTACCATATTCATGACTGCTGCTACCTCGGAAAGAAAGCAAGGTGTAAACCTAAACTTTAAATTAAGTTCATAGACAGGCTACCGCTGGCGTTTCACATGCCCACAGGTAGTTCGGGATACAAGTTTAATGAGAGGACGCAGGATATAAGCGAGAGTTTTGATCACTTTGTAACTAAGTTAAAATTGTAGGTGAAGGGGTGTGCTTATGCAAATTCCGAGACTGTGTTTGTGGTGGATTGACAGTTAAGGCGGGTGGGGGAGTCACGTCATCATCTCCCCTCCCATTCATCTCATTTGGCTCTGAGCTGAGCTCTGCAGCTAACGCCGTCTTCCGAAGCAACTTGGTCAGACTGCCACCAAATACTCACAGAAAAATCCACAAGTTAATACACACGCTGTCTCTATAGAGTTTCTCCACACTGAATCCTCCAGGCACTACTTACAAAAGGTTACATTGACAATCGTGTTACGTTATTTTTAAAATCTTTCCTTTTCTTAGCACAAGCACAGCTGAGAAGCTTCGATGCATGTGCTCCATAACGCGTTAAAAAATAATGCATTTAATCACACTTTGCATTACAAGCACAGGGGAGCTTTTGTCAATGCATGATTTCCTGGTACACCGATTACTTTGATCAGCGCATTCCCGATTCATTTTACCCTCGCACCACCTTAGTTTGAGAAGAAGTATGAAAAAATATGAGGTTAACACAGAAAAACATCACCAATTCAAGCTTTATGAATAATCGATTCGCCATCAATAATTGTTTTGGTAAAGCCATCCTCCTTCCATTTTATAATTTTTCCGCC